>NC_056747.1:1035865019-1035952519 GCF_019279795.1 Protopterus annectens | reverse complement strand
GCACCTTGGATTACATATTCATAGTTGGCACTTTGTGGACCCTGGACACATTCAGCAAAGTGTTGTATCAAATTTTGATGCATAGCTTTGTCGTGAATCTTTTTGTTACTGTGATTCTTTTTTTGGATACTACACATTATAAAATTAAAGGTATTCCACAGAGCTTTCTTTTGACAGTCTTCCATGGTGATATTGATGTCTGCTTCTCAGGTAAGAATGACAGGACTATTGGTCATAGTCTATTTCCTTATCTAAGTTTTATGACGTAGGATTAGAGCATTCCTAACCATGTGCTTGGGATGGGTGACATTTACTTTGCTGATACCCAGCCCATCAAAACTTGTTTGTTTGAGCATGGAAGACCAAACTGCCATCCTGTCTCAGCTAATAGAATTTACCACAAAGTTTGATGATCTTGGAATTAATTATGTTAGTCAGGGCATGCTACTTGTATAGCCTGTACAAAGGGTATGAATGGCTTCTTCATGCTTGTAAAAAAGTTGCATGTTTGACCTTCTTGGCTCAACTGAATAGATCCTTCAGGAAATGGACCTATAGATTGTGGTTTGCCAAACGGGAATATCAGTAGTGAAGTCAGTACTTGCTTATATTTTTGGATTTGTAATAGAATACTGAGGCCCTATATGTTGAGACTGAAAACACTGTAAAGTAAAGATTAAAAGTTCAGAACATTGCAAACTCAAGGTATTGTTTAAATAAATACAACACAAAGTTAAATATTATAATTTTCCAAAGAGCTTCCTCCCATGTACCTCTGATGTGAAGAGTCTATCCCAACATCCCCCATCTCTAAATATACTACTTCAGAGAAAAGAAAGTGTTTAAGCAAAAATTCACTTCTTCCCTTTACTCCAAATGTCTGTCCTTGGAGAAATAATGTAGTTCAATCACCAATATTTCCATTGTTGATGCAGTAAAGTGTTGCTATTTGACAAACCTGATCAAAGGTACCTGCTACTGTAGGTATTAACAACATGAGGCAGCCATACTGTAGTGTTTTTGAAATTTAGTCCCCAGATCTATCACTCCACATACTATAAAAGCCAATGTGTGAGCTTTAGCACTTAAAAAAAAACCTTCACCGTAATGGTCCATGTGGCACATAGACAATATATAAGTCTTTGCAGCAGGTGAGTGCAGAATGAACATCATCCTAGATGTTCTGTGAACCTGCATTGGATTAAGCAGGCAATTGATGAATGAATGAATGAATGAATGAATGAATGAATGAATGAATGAATGAGTGATATCTGTTGCCAGTCCTCTGTGATGTTGATAACTTGTGTTTAAGAGAGGAAATAATGAAGAGTGGAACATTCATTCTGTTGGGTATAGAAATTTGCCTAATACCTTTTAACACTGATGTCTTTTAAGTGAAAGCTGTTTGCTTTTCTTACTGTCAGGAACTCTGGTCTCTATTTATAAAAATCATGTATTTTTAATAACATTTTAGTCTTGCCCAGGTAGTAGTATTTAACAGAACATTGTGAGTACCTTGGATAGTGAAGAATGACTTCACTATAAGACTTCTATCCTGTTGAGCACTTGTAATAAAGCCTGCTCCTTGCAGAGCGATATATTGAAGGGTTGTTAGTTTAAGAGTACTTAGCTGATTTAGCATCTTCAGTGGTTACACTATACCAAAAAAATCTATGGTAGTACTTTGAGCAGACATTCCTCAAATGGAAAATGGTTGAAAGATTTTAGCAGAAAGATTGCAAAGGAAATAAATATTTTGGTAAAAAAATGTTTTAAAAATCTCAGTGCCCAGTGAGCTCATTTGGAGGGATAAAACTGCATATCCTATCCCAGTATCTTCTTCTCTAATTATATACTTTAGTGGGGCTACTATGTTTGCTTGCAGGGCTTGTTTTTGGTGAAATGGAGCTCTAGCCAAAGGGCTGCACAGTACCCCCTCACTGCATACAATTTTTCCCTCCACACCTTCCTTGTGCCACCCCTCTTCAAAGTTTCTTTTCATCTTGTCCTCTCCACACCATCTAGCTAGCCTTACCAGACAAGAGTGCACTTCAGTAACTGTGGAGGGAAAAATAAAAATACAGGTGGGGGTCTGGAGGCCACTATTCCTCCAGAAACCCTTTGGTTCTACATGTCTGAATAAAATCTATGACTAAAGTAAGTACATTTCATCTTTTTTTTTCTCCTTGAATGGAAGAAATAACTTATGACTAAGGCTTAATGTTCAAAGATGCCAAAATAGTAGTGCCTAGTAAACTGAGCTTGTGAGGATACAGGAATCATATCTGGGAATAGTGCTTGTCTCAGTACCTTCTCACCAAAAAAGATAATTATCTCAGTGTACCTCTCGAGTTTTAGACTTGGATGAAAGTGAAAGAAAAAAATGACTACAGTCATATATTACAAGTTCTTCTGTCATACATAAATACAACTTGCCTCCTCTCCCTTACACTCAAAATATAGTCACCTTCCATATTGAGATATAAAGGGAATGAACAAATAGTATTATAATATATTTAAACTTATTCTTATCAGAGAAATATACGCAACATATTTCCTTACTCTTGTGACATGATAGCCCCTTGCATACAAGTGTGATACTTGATTGCGAGGAAAGTTAAAATGATCACAGTAATGTGTTCCAACATGTTGCTACTACAGAGTTCACTAAACCCTATAGCTATAGCAACTGTCTGTGCATAACTTTGAGGTTTGTGTTAAAAATTAAAGAAATAATTACCATACTGTTCCAATTCCTCATACAACTTATGGTGAGCTTATGTGTACACCGCTAATGTTTGATTGTAAGAATTTAAGTAAATGTAAGCAATGGATCCAGCTTCCACCAAGCCACAACAACCATAAAATCTCATAACTGCCTTTTTGTTTTCATCCATAGAATGCCCTTCGAAAACAGCCACTTCCTGTGATCATTTAGAAATTTGTAGATATCTGCTTAAAAAAAGAATGTTTTTAGTTTTCGGTAATCAGAATTCTGTTCACCTTTTGCTTTTCTTTGTCTATACTAAAAATAACATTTACTAGCTTTCTCTTATATCATTGTTGCCTTCAGACAAAATCTTAAAGAATTGGATCTATTATTCTGTAGTAAATTAAATGCTACTGTTGTGTTATTGTGTTAATGTACACTAAATGACACTGTTCCTGCTAAGGACATGCTTTGGGTTTTACTGTGTCTGTAATGTTTCATTGTCCTACACTGCTACTTATCTACATGTTAGAACAGAAAATCACAAAGAGGTGATTAATATAGACTCAGAACTGCATCTGATTATGCATAGACCAAAAGTGACTTGTGGTGCAGATTCAGAAATGAAAAAATAAGAATGAAGCAAAACTGAAATAGAAATCAACAGCAACTATGCCACCATAACAATGAAATATATGCATCATTAGCTGAAGTAAAATGACCCAGTACTGATGGAGTTACTGTACATCAGCAAGTCAGATGGCTTCAGAAACGCTCAGTCTATGGATCTAAATCTCTTCTGCAACATCAACAGAACAGTTTGGATGGAGAGGTATATCTCACAGAGGATAACATTGCATTGGAACAGACTCCCCATCTATGTAAAACAAAGCTCCTCCCTGTCCATATTCAAGTTCAACTTGGATCTTTGGATGAGAAACAGAAGATTTACCCCAGGACTGCCCCTGTACTACTAATGGACAGAGGCAGCTTGTAAATGTTTTAGCCTATGCATGTGTCCCTCAAAATATATATGGTTTGATCCAATTTATTCTCACTAAGTGTAATATATAATTATCAACTATGGAATTCGTAAGGACAATCTCTAACCAAATACAATAGGCTAACTGGAGCACAAAAAGGGAAACTGACTTAGCTTACAGTTGCCCACAAGGACAGCTAGCCTAGTACTTAGCTATAACTTACACAGCCTGATGTACAGTCTGAAAAGACATTCTTAAAACCTAGGTCTTAGAGGGCTCCTGAAGGGACATGCTAGAGAGATCAGTAGAAATGGACTAATTGCCTGAGGTCTGCCAAATTGCCTTAGTGGAAATATCAGAACCAGACTAGAGAACAGAGGGTAAAGTCGAGAATTTCTCAGATGCCTCTTCATTTTCCTGTGCAGAGTGGAGGCCCACAGAAAAGGATTCAGCCACCACGATGTCATGTGCTGACACTTTAAGGTGATTATTCTCTAAAAGCAACTTTGAAGATTGTTGTCTATTCCTTAAGGCTTTGGGGGTAAACAAAAGGCAAGTCTGGCAAGAATGACTATCTTGATCTCATAAAGATAAACTTGAAAGTAATGGGTAACCTTAGAGGGAATCTATCTGCTGCACAATTATTTACTTTTCTTCAGAACAAGGAAGGTTCCCCAATGGAGATAACTTTCTGCCAATATTGTATCCAAAAATGATTGCCAAAACTCATGATGATGAGCTGACAAGGAGGCTGCACAAGTGTACTTACAGCAAGAAAAGTCTGAGATTTTTTTCATACCTTTACGTCCAGCTTATACCAGCACATACTCACCTATTCAGGGCTGATGTACAGTGTGGGAGGAAGGAGCCCAAATCTTTGTAGACTGGCCTGATCTCTAATTCTTGACAGGATATGTCCCATATAGTTATAGCTAGTGCAACAGTGACCTAAGAAAGACCATCTAGGAATTCATTTTCCTCATGATTTTGTGACTCAGAAGTCATATATTAAAGTAGTGGTGGTATAAAGCTGCAAGGCTCATGCTCCCGTGTAAAAATAACTTTATATTATGTCAAATGCATACTTTGGTCTGCTTTGGGAATACTACAGTTTATTGATTTTAATCTGTTTCTTTGTGATTTACTGAACTGTGTTTTGCCTACATAACATAATTCCATGCTGTAGAAGTTGCTTAATGTTATATAAAGCACAGATATGGGTATTGACATAAATAAAACAGGTTCCCTGTGTTTTGTTGATGCAGGTATGGTGTTTAATGCCAATGTTACAGATAACTGAGTGGTCAAAATGTTGATGGTGTGTTTCATCGAGAGAGGTGAGTGGGGCTGGAGGGAGTTAAAAATGTTTGTGCATGTATTAGTAAGTTAGGGTTAAGGCTGGGGATAGGTAAGGGATAGGTAATATATGTTTATGTGGGTGTTTCTGCATTTAGGGTTAGGGTAAGGGTCAGGTAATGGGACAGATGTAGTGTTGTTAGTGTGTGTTTGTGTGTGTTTATGTGCCTGAGTGCATCTTTTGCAGTGACAGTGTTACAGGAAGGTTTTTATTAAGTTAAGGTGTAGGGTTGGGGTTACGGGAAGGGGCAGCATTAAGGTTACGGTTAGCACCCATTACTAAGCCCACCTTAGTAATGGGTGTTATACTTCACCCTAATGTTGCCCCTTCCCCCAACCCTAACATCTCCACTTTCTTTCTTGTATCTGTGGGCATCCCCCAAGGATATATACTAGGTCTACTTTTGTTCAGCATCTTCATAAATGGCAGAGGTAAAGCCAGCAAATGCTCCATCATTATACAGTGCACAGATGACTCTCTGCACTGCCAAGTGCCTAGAAGAACTATAGCACCTAACTCAGGAATCTGTACTTTCTGTTGAGGCATGGCTTAATGACTCTGAACTCCTACTGATCCCCCCCAAAAAAAAACAAATTCATCTTGTTCATACCCAAAGCATATAATGCTCTGAAATTCTCTTTGTCCTTACCATCTTTGAACAAAACTGAAATAGAAATAGTATTTATTTATTGTTTGTTTTATTTGTTTGTTTGTTTTTGTTGATCAGGAAAGCCCAAATAGGTAAAAAGCCATTTTCAGTGGGGGTGCGGTAAGAAAAGCTCCACAAAGTATACATGCAGTTTTACATATGAGCAGAGGTATAAAAATACAAATATACATACAGTTTTACATATGAAAATAGTTGTAAGAGATACAATGTATGCAACGGCAGCTAGAAAACACAGAGTTGCAAAAATTGAATAATACTAGAAGTCATTTTACATAATTACAGATGTACCCATAAATCGTTATATATACATTGTTTTTCAAGGTTAGCTTATTGCAGTCAGAGGGAGGGTGGCAGAGAGGCAAATGTGTAAGTATGATGACAAAGCAGAGATTGAGTATAAGGAGACATTGTAAATGAGGCTAGTAGAAACTCTATATGTGTAGTTATTTGTTAAAGAAAAGGAGTAAGCATGTAGAAAAAGAGCAGATGGTTATTTAAGGAGAAAGTGTGGGAAAAGAAGTGAGATGTGTAGTTTATGGAAGGAAAGGAGAAACTCCATTCCACTTCCTTAAAGACTAACAACCAACCTTAAATCTATGAAAGAGCAACTAAACCAACACCTGATGTTATTTCTCCTTTTCTCCTAGTAAAGAAAGGATAATGGGGTAGAATCAGTGATTGCAAAGTCAACTCAAGTGAAAGAGTCAGCCCACACCGTAAAGACTGGCTGCCACAATCAGCTGCAAGCAGAAGTCAGAAAAGCTTCTAAGGTCAACAGAGACTAGGCTGAAGTGACTGGTTTGAAAGGATAAAATGTCAAGGAATTACTCAGGACTGCAGCACCTCATGAAGGACAGTAAATAGGTAGAGCTGAAGAAGACGAAGAAGGAGAAGAATGGTACTATCTGAAAACAGCATGCATATGGACTATAGAAGAAACAGAACAGATTCATAACCCAGAGGCTTCCCATGCTTTGGAACAGGATCCCAGTTCGTATTAGGCAGAGCCCCTCACTGACTCTCTTCAAGAGAAATCTTGATGCGTGGATGGGAGATCATAAGTTTACCCCAGGGATCACATCTGTGTCACTGCTAGACAGGGGCACAGTAAACTAATTCTATTATATAAAGGGACCTTCATTGTGTCACTACTAGACAGAGGCACAGTATTCTAGATTTATTCTGTACATTTTTGTACCATTTCATGGGGTGGCAAAAGCCACCATCACTATGGCTAGGCTTACAAATGCCCCAGGGCAGATAGCCTAGTACTATACTATGAAACTATGAAACTATGGATGAGCAGGTATGGAATCAAGGTACATCAGGAAAGCTGGTGGTAGAATTCAGAATTACATTGTCACCAAAAGAAAGAAGTGCAGAGAAAAGTGGGAGATAGAAAAGATGGGCCAGGTTAAGAAGGAATACTGGTTGGCTAACAGAGACTAAGAGAAGAGTTCCAAAAGAACAAGGCATCAGAGGCACTCTACCAGCTTCTGGAAAGTGGCAAAGTAGATGGCACAGTAGATGGCACAGTAGATGGCACAAAGGAACTCCATCAATTTGCAAGGCAAAGACAAAAAGAAAAAGAAAATAGTCAAACACTGTTCATAAGGGATGCCCACAACAACCTATTCCCCAGTTCACAGGAAATCAAAGGCAGATAGAAGGAGTACATCCAGCAGCTTCTGAATGAAGAAAACCCAGCAGAAGCTGTACTGCCCCAGACACAGCCTACAATGAAGAAAGAAGGGGAGCCCACTCTAGAAAAAGTAAAAACAGCATTAAGGAAAATGAATTCAGGGAAAGCAGTAGGCTTAAATGAGGTCACAGCAGATATGATAAAGATGCTGCATGAGATAGGGAATAAAATGGCTCCTGAGAATACTCATAGCAGTTTGGAGAGTAAAGCGTCCAACTGGGCATTCCTAGACTTGGAGGAAGCATATGACAGCATTCCAAGAAAGCTGATTTGGCAGTCCTGCAGTGGTTCAAAGTCCCAGAAACACTGAACAAATTAGTGCAGGCTATGTACAAAGAGTCAGTAGCACAAGTACGAACAGTGTTCCGACTCCCGGATATTTTTCCATTGGGACTGGGCGAGCCCACTGCTGTTCATATTGGTGATGCACTACATTAGCAAACAAGTTGTGGGGGACAGATCAGCGGTTTTGCTGTATGCAGACATTGTGGCATTATAGGCAATATCTGAGCAAGAACTTCAGCAAAGAAAAAGGAAATTGCATGTAAAACTGAAGGCATGTAGGATGAACCTGAGTAAATATAAAATAGGTGTAATGGCAACAAATGTGGGAAATCAGAAGAAGCTGAGAACTGAGATAGAAAGGAACATAGAAAAGGTTAACAGTTTTAAGTACCTTGGAGATGGATGGATGGATGGATAGTGTGAGTGAAGACCTGCTATAGTCAGGCATGGCTACTGAAGAAGGTAGGAGAGTGGCACTGAATTAAGAGCTATGGTGATAGTTCACGCGACACACTGACCCCATGAAGGAAATATGAAAAAGTGGGTTGATGATGAAGAATCATACCCTGACATAGGAATAGAGTCCTTTCCTATCATGGTATTAGAAACTTAAAACACCTGGAAAAATCAAGAAATTATTTTGTAGATGTGAGTTAGGTTGATTATGACTTCTGTGTGCTTTCAGTACTACTAAGTCATCAGTCTGCAACATACAATCTATGTTGGCTAAGCATTATGGCAATTCATTCATAAAAAGCGGGGACAAAAAATGGTCCAAGTATAAATCTCTGTGATGCACATTTTGGGGTGGTGCCAAGATATGACTGTTATTACTTGTAAGAATTGTAAACATTGTGAGGTAGCTAGCTATCAAATGACTGCAATATTTCAGGAGCAAAACCGGTCTCCTTTAGCTTGCTCACGAGCAAACTGTTGTTATTATTTTCAAACGCACTCAAGATCTAAAATATTAATTCCATCACTTCTCCTGTTTCCATATTATGATAGATCTTGTCAATTAATTTATATAAGGTAGTGAAGGTTCTGTATTTCAGTGTGAAGCCATGTTGCCTGTTGGCAACTATGTCACATTTGGTAATGTTTTCCACAATTTGATTATAGAACAGTTTCTCAATGATTTTATGCCACTGGACAAACATTTGCTGTGGGTCTATAATCATTAAATGAGACAGGGTGAGGAATTTTAGTGGAGGAGATTATAAGACAATGATTAAAGCTTGGGGGACAATTGGAGTTGTTAAGATAAGGTTGAAAATGTGAGTAAATGGTCCTGCTCAAATAAATTGGTCAGCTTTGAGCAGCCTAGAATCATGGCAGTGAAAGTGTGGATTGTAGCTGTAATGCAAATTGCCAAACAAGTTTTCAACTGTTTTTCTGTTGATGATTTTAAATGTAAAGGGTGGATAATCTGCATGCTGGTTCTGGACTGATGGTGTAAGGGGATGTATATTAAATACCTTATTTGGCAGTGTAGGTAGGGAAGTCATGTGATACCTAAGATCATTTATGTTGTTCAGTTTTTACTTTGCCTTTTGGGAAGTAATTTGTCTATGTTGGTTTGTTTAATATGTAGCCAGAATAGTCTAGGATTTCCATGTTACTGTTCCTTACTGTGCCTAAGTAAAACTGCCTTTGCAGCATTAGTAACAGTTTCTACATTTCTCTTTAGTTTAAGAAATATCATGTACTTTGCTTGCTCAGAAGGGTTGGCTTTCTAATTGGACTAGGATTGATCTCTGTCCTTGAGTTTTTGTTTAAGTTAATATGGAAGCCATGGCAAATATTTTCCCTACATCTCTGTCTTCATATGAAGGAAAAGTATATCTTCAAATGACATTAAGACATCATGAAATGTATTTAAAGCTACTATGGGATTTCAGCATTACAGACCGAGAACCAATCTATCTGCTGTAATTTACTCAGTACTGCATTAGGTACCATTAGGAGTATTGCTGGAAAGAATTGGTGAAAGAATATTTTTAGTGTTTTTACTATCCATGTAGTAAGACTTGGACAGCGATCTCTTAGTGAAGAGGGTAGTATCAGCATGGCTAAATTATTTCAGGGATATGTGTTATAAGTATATCAGTAATTGAACTTATTCCTGTATTTGTGTTAGGTCTGGTTTCAGTATTTATCAGCTGGGTCAGATTGTTTACCTAGAGGAATCGATTGATAGTGGGCTTGTGTTGGCAATCCCAGTTAATATTAGGTCACCACATATAATTAGTTTGCTATTCTTAAAAGTATGATTACAATATTTTTACTGTGCACTGGATGAGTTCTGGGAAAGATGGAGGAGGGATTCATATATTCTAAATAACAGTGTAATATGTTTACCTACTAAAGTCTATGCATCCAGTTAGGATGATTATCTTTTGAGGTATTGCTTTTATCAATGAGAGTTGGGATAAGATTTGATTTTTTTTATGAATTACTTTTAAAACACGCCCACTTTAGAGCCATGTCTGTTATTTATGCATTGGTGGTTTAGTTGCTCTGTGAGGGGTGATTTCTAACTGTTTTCTTTTAACAAAGATTCAGTAGTTGCTATGATTTTAGTACTCTTATTTGTTATCCAAGATTCTAGTGCTAACCATTTATTGTTAATACTGCCAATGTTAATATAGACTACTGAAAAATATTTTGTCCTGGGACGGTAATAGTTTTGAGGTGATCATTCACTGACTCACTTGAATCTTGAACATGCCATGAGTGATCACTGCTTGCAGCATCTCCAGTGTATCATATATGTAGCTGCCATGAGGACTGCCTGTCAAGTTTCCTGAGATGCTGGGTCTGCTGTCAGAGCTCTAGCATCATACTGGACATTGGCCAGATTGTCTACTCATCTGTCATCTCCACTGGATGTATGGACACTGTGATGATTGGAGGTATTGCCAGCACAGCTAGTTGGAATTCTGTAAATAATTATTGCCCTGGGAGTCATTGAACTCTGTGCAAGAATAGTGCTATTTCTGCATGGAGCAGATCGTGCCAGTGCAGCACAGCAGTACGCCTTGCATATTCATGAAGGCGCACTGATGTATAACCTGCACATGCACAATCTGTGATCGAGTGCAGGGGGCATGTCTGAGCATTGCTCGCACAGTACACATGCCCCCTGCACTAAAGCAACTAACAGTGTCTGTGGACACTTTTATCACAACATGACAGTGTCTGCAGACAAAATACATTACAGAAGCACAGCCCCCAACAATGGTCCAGCACAGATAATGTCCACAATGGTATGCCAGTGAACATGCTGGCATACCAAATAAGTAAGCATGTTCCTGAGAGGAACATGTAAAATAATACCCCTTGTATGATGTAGTTGCCCAGATGTCCTGCTCTAAGAGGCAGAAAGCAACGTGCATACCCCTAAAGTAAATAAAAATAAAACTGGTTTATTTTTTTTCCATTCCCAATGAAGTTTAAGCATAGCTGAGTGGGTGTGCATGTCACGCAGCTGTGCTTAGCATAGCTTAAACATCCAAATGAGCTAAATAGAAATATACAGCCAGACTAGCTAAACCAAAATAATGTAGTGGTTAGAGCCTTTGCTTAGTATGCAGTTATTCATGGTTTGAGTCCCAATGCAGTCTATTCATTTTTATATGTGAAAACACCACTAAAAGTATTTTTTTATACATAGGTAGTGAATAATATATATTTATTAACCAGGGTAGTGTAGCAGGTCCAAATGTGAGATGTCAGCATAGTACAGATGTGAAACCCCCATATAAACACAAGTGTCCCATACAGTATAGCCACAAAAGAATATAATGTAATGAAAGCACATATGGGGATGATATAGAAGGGAAAAATACATATAAAATGCCATTAAGAAGGAATCAACCCCACAATTTTGATAGCCCATAAAATGAAAGCTGAACAATGTTAAATTGTGCTCAGCTATGCTTAGCCGGAGTAAGCAATGCTTAAATGTGTATGCTTAGCAATAATTAGCATAGCTAAGTGGATTTGTGCACTGGTAAGCAGTGCTTAGCATCTACCCCTTTAAGCAATGCTTATCTGTCCTAAGTGGGTTTGCCTGTCACTTAGCTTAGCAAAGCATATTCAGAATCAGCCAATCAGGCCAAGGGTGGTAATCCAACCCTATTTAAACCCCGCAGGTGGGAATACAACCTTAACCAGCTGTAGCTGATCACTGCAGGTACTATGGCTGGTGTTGGTGAAGGTGTGCAGTTTTGGGCACAGCGTTGGGGCAGTCAGCATTCCAGGGTCATGACTAGACTCTTTATAAAACAACATGAAGGGAGACTGCTGCAGGACCAGTACCAGGGCTTCCAATACAAAGCAGAGGCCTGGGATCATCTCATATGTGACCTCATCAGTGCTACTGGCATCCCTCAGATGGGTGAGCAGGTCTAGCACCATTATGCTGACCTGAAGCATAGAAAGAGGGACCTCTTGGACCAGTGGATCCAAGAAGCTTGGGCATAAAATGTCCCAGCAATGTTTAAGTATCACTATCAATTATTGTGTAACAAAGTCCAGCCTAAGTATGAGATATATAGGTATGCATACATGTTTCTCTATCTCCTGTACAGCTGCAGATGAGAGGGCTGCAAGCATGGACGCCCATGTCAGCAGACTGCTAAGGCTGTTTTGTGAGGCTGGTGAGTACAAATCTAGCTTGTAGTATTCAGGGCAAATAAATAGAAAGGAGTAGAATGTCACCTGTCAGTATTTAAAAATGAGTATGGTTTGTACTGAATAAGTAAGACATTAGCAGAGTAATAGTGATGTGCAGGGTATATATCAATAAAAGTGTCAGTACCTTTAAAGAAAAGTCAAAACCTTGGACTGGTTGTGTTTACTTTGGTATGTGGTGGTATGAATTGAAATGTGTACTGTTTCTGCACAGCAACTATAGCTCTGAAAGCATTAAACAATCAAGACTCATCTGGCAAAGATTTTGGAGTTGTAAAACAGGAGATTATCTATATGAAATGTTCCATGCATCAAGATCTGATACATCAGTAGTATTGTGTTAACCAGTGTTTTTCAGACTGTGCTATATCAAAGTATGAATACACAGTATAATAACTATCTGCCATGCATGAATGTCAGAATTACAAGGTCAGATTGTACAACCAAGAGACTATTAGACAGAAAACAGTCAAGCAAGCAACAACAGTTTCTCAATAGCTCATTCAGGTGAAACACAAACTTGTTGTATTTTTTGCACAAACAGGCACGGTTCGAATCCTGGGAGTGGTAGTAAGCTGTATGCATAATTTTACATAGGAATATGTGAATATGTGTAGAAACAGTCAGGTAGTGTTAACAGAAATTTCCTCCACAGGTCTCCCAGGTAAGAAAAGGTGTATCTTAGTTGTAAGAAGGCTGCACTTATACACTGTGTACAAAACCCACTGTCCAACCCCAGGGCTGCAAATGACAGCAAGATAAGTACATACACCAAGTAGTCACCTCCAAGAAATGTCCACAAGTGTCACGCTGTCACAGCTAGTGGTCATTGCCACCAACACCCAGGGTGAATGATAGAAATCAAGGCAGAGTATGGCAGTAGTACTCATACACACACAAACACACACACACACACACACACACACACACACACACACACACACACACACACACACACACACACACACACACACACACACACACACACACACACACACACTCTATGAGTGCACATATGTAATGCTGACAATGTGAATATGGGTAGAAACAGTCAAGTAGTGTTAACAGAATCTTCCTCCACAGGTCTACCAGGTAAGAAAAGGTATAAATTAGCTGTAAGAAGGCTGCAATTATACACTGTGTACAAACATACCACTGCCCAACCAAAGGCCATTGGTCAATGTAAAGTGAGGTAATACCTGGAGAATAATGATTAGAGCAATGATCATTAAAGTTGTGAGCAATTGAAGCCTATACATTTGTTAATTGACATCTCTCCCCCAACCTATCTGCACCAATAATCCAAACAAATAAATCAATGGGTATTTTTTTCACCAAACCTACTGTTGGGACATGTGTCCTATTGTTCTACAAATATTTAAATGTTTGAGTATTAATGTTCCCTGTTCAAATACTGTCATTGGTGGCCTGTTGCTATCAATGTAACCTGCATGTTGTTATAATGCCCGCTGTGGTTCTATAGTGTTCTGTTTGCTATGCAAGTGTTCCAAATCTGTCATTTTGGGTTAATGGAAATACCTATGCATGCTGTGTTTTTCATGACCAACATATGTTATAAAACTGCAACATCATAGCATGTCTGGGAAGGCCTATCCCAGTGGATCCACCTGTTCCGCCACAACTGGCCATGGCACCGGGCCCCAGTGCATCTGGGACCCAACCTGGGACCTCCTTGTTTGCTGGTCTTGCACCACCTTTGGGTGGAACCACTTTAGAGGATGGGGCCCATCCCCCCTGGGAGCGACTGTGGACAGAACACTGTCACCCAAAGTCAGGTCTGGGGATTGGTGTGTAATGAGCTTCAAAAGGAGTTCAGAGATCTGCTACACCAGCTTGAGGGCTGCCTGGCACATCTTAATGGTCATCCTGCTCCTCCTGCTCAGCCCCTAGCACAGCCACCTTTGGGGCCATGAAGGTACAGTGGTGACTGCCCATGGGTGGGGACCTCAGTCCTACAGTATCCATTTGGGGCTCGTGGGTGTCTGATTTCCAAGCACCCTCCCTGTCCAAGGTGTTAACCCCCCACATGTGTCATATACCATCCCTGTCTCCTGACTTGTCTGCCTTGTCTAGCTTGCTAACCAACCTACCTCCCAAAATATACCTACTATCCTTCCCCAACATCCCAGTCTCACCTTATAAAAAAAAAAAAAAAAGAAAAAGGACAATCTGTTCCCACAAGAAAATGTCGCCCCATACATAGCTGTGCATTTCTCACACATGTCCACTGGACACATGCAATCTGGTCTAATTGGCTTAACAACACATTACTGTTGTCCTCACCCCGCTGTTAGGGAGTTTGGGTTTCCAAATTCACCTTCAGATTATGTACAAATGCACAGCTGTTGCTGTATCAGAAAATGGAGAGCTATGGACTTTCCTACACCTGTCCTGCACAACCCTAGCCATCTGTCACATTGTTTTTCCCTCTGCAAGCCCCCTTTTTCACCACTTTCCTATCACCCCTTTTTTCTTTTCTTTTAAAGAAAATAGTGCAGTGGTAAGCAGGAATAAGCTGCAGTAAGCAGCAGTAAGCGGGTTTGCGTGATGCTAAGCGATGCCTACACAGATTAAGCAGTTTCCCAGTTAACTGTGTGTTGGCATCGCTTACCATTACGCAAACCCACGCAAACCCACTTACAACTGCTTAAACTGCCTTAATCATCCTGTCTCCATCAGCCATTGTTCCGCCCAGCAACAAAATAATCAGCCCTGTCAAGTCTTGGACCCAGGACCTTGTATGCCATAGTCAGAGCAATTTACCACTACACCATCTGAGCTGTAATAATGAATGCTGTTTTTTCAAATATATCATTCAGTACAGGTATAGAATAGTAGGGAACAAACACTGTGCAATCAGTCATGTTTAGTATATATAAATATACACATATATATGTAAATGGTAATAGATAAATATTAAAAAGTATATACATCAGATATATGGAGCTATACATATAAAACAAATATGTATAGAATATATATATATATATATATATATATATATATATATATATATATATTGTTATATAAACATATGTACAGATATCAAAAAAGGAATATGAATATATATATATATATATATATATATATATATATATATATATATATATATATACCCATAACATGTAGTGGAGACATACCCAGCACCATACCTCTACATCTCTTAGTGCAATAATTCTGGACAAAGGCTGTCAAAATGGGGGGACAATGGTCCAAGAACAGGGACATAATATACATACTACAGTTATAAATGTAGAATGTTCCTACAGTAACAGTGTTCTTGTCAGCATACATGTCCAGAAGGAAGTGAGTTCTGAAACTGAAATGTATGTCATCATTTACAGACAGAAATCCTCACATCATCACAGTAATGAAAATAATGATTATGTGGAACAGAACATACATATGAGCAATAATCCCGGACAGTTTGAAACAATCTGGCCAGTCGAGAGGTATGCTCACAACCCGTTAGTGCAACAAATCTGCACCAAGCCTGATCGGGGGGGGGGTGTGAATCCATGAAATTGGGAACATATCCCAAATACTGGAGTAGATAAGGTGACACAGTTGATGCAGTAACACCCTCCTGTCTGTTGTACCATATATTGACTGGAATAGCCCAAGTCCAAAACCAAATTGTTCACCACTACTCAATGACATACATCTTCACATCATCCCACTGATGTGTCAGACATACACAGCATGTATGGGGGCCAGGCAACAGTACATCTGATAAATATCGGGACATAAGATCACAGTAAGGAAACTACACTGAGCCGCTAGGCATGTCACTAAGTACTGTCTAAACTACAGGCAGGCTGACACAACACAAACTCAGTTTTGCTATGGGGGAATATACATGTAATTGCAAATATATCAGGCACTACAGGGATGTAACAGCACTGACCAACAGACACCAGCATGAAAATGCATACCTAGAACCAATCTCACCATATTCAAAGTGACATACTGGTAAGCCACAGGAACAGTAGAGTATATGGACTGTGTGAACAAAATCATCAGCATGTTTGCCACTCACTCACTACTCCTATATATATATACTGGCACAATTCACAGTGTAGTCTGATGCCTGATTGTGGTATGGGGCATGTCTCAGTCTGCCCCTACAAACATATACAGCTGATAGAGCATCAGAAGCTGGAGCAGCATGCAAAGTCAGATAGAAAAGGGCCCTCAACACTTACATCTACTCCCCCTACACAGGCCAAATAACACATTCACAATACACTGCTACACAATCCTGACAGTCTATCAACCATTGCCAGAAGTACACAGTCCTCTCAATGGTATAGAGTCCCACAGAACGTCCAGAATTCGTCCTCATATATAAGGCCTTCTACATGTAACATATCTGGCATTCTGATACATCACTGGGATGATATCCGGAATGAAGTCACTATATAATGATATACTACACCTATACACCTCTTACAGCATGACATCTGGACAAAGCCTGACATATTTGGGGGCAGAGGCCCAATAACAGGGACACTATTGACATATTGCTGTTATAAACTGAGAAAGGTACTGATGGAACAGGGTTATTGTAACATATCTGTTCTGAGGGATATGAAGTCAGAAACACACATGGAGTTTAACATTTACTGACTGCAATCCTCAGAGTATGCTACTGAATTTCCAAGGCCAAAAAATGTGTGACTAACACACCAAATATAAAAGTCCAAACTCTGGCCAGTCTGCAGATAGCCCTACATTTGGAAGTTATGTCAACCACATAACACTATCAGACTTAAATTCATGCACAACAGCCATATTCACACAAACCCTGTCAAACTAGCATTAGTTCAACTGTATAACAGCAATACTTACATTCTGTCCCTATGTCTGAACATTCTTTTCCCCTTTGTTGGGCTGTCTCCACGGTGTTTGTTGTAAGAGGTATTCCCAACTACACTCTGTGATGCTGTTTATCACACGCCTCCATGTAGTACTCCTCCCAGGCAAGAAAAAGGGGCAACGCCCACATGAAGTTCTCAGTTATAGGAGTGTGTTTCCATGCTATTGGCTATGGGAATGATACCACAGCTGTTCCACATGCAATTAGCAAGTGGGGGACTCCAGTTGGTACACAAGCCATCAGCTGCTCATGAGCATTACCTACTAAAGGCACAATGCTGCCTACACAAAACAAATGTATATCCTACATCTGTCTCAGAGAGAGAGAGAGAGAGAGAGAGAGAGAGACAAACACACACACACACACACACACACACACACACACACACACACACACACACACACACACACACACACACACACACTGAGACTGATGGCGTATACCAACTGAACTGAAAACAAATAAACACAGCTATGTCAAACAATCAAGCCTGTAATGGAAATTAGTAGGGGGCATGTAAACAAAAATAGGAAAATAGGAATTTCAAACAATATTATGTCTCAACAACAGCACACAAAACTTCAAGGATCATAAACAATGCAGAAGAGCAGTTAAGTCAGGTTAGAAAAACAGAAGTCTTTATTCGGTAAGTGCTTTCATGGGAATGACTCCCACTTCTTCAGACCATTCAATAAAATGCAACTCACTACCAATCCATATATATAAGAAAGACATAATTAATACTAATTAAATCAAGACCACATCAACTTACATTCTTAAAGTGACAAACAAATTCAGTTGCATTCATAATAAGTCACACCAACAATTCATAAACTGTAAAGAAACTTCTATAAAAAAGCATATATAAATATAAGTACATATATAACCTCACACTCTGTAAAACACCATATTCTATATAAAAAAATGCATATCATACACTAGAAAATATATATATATATATATATATATATATATATATATATATATATATATATATTCAAAAAATGTATAAAATATGTAAAAAATATGTAAAAAATATTATGAAAACCTCTGCTTACAATGTACATATAGGTATATATGTGTTCCACCTATAAAAATCAAATACACCCTTCTCCACTCACATACAGTTTCCACGCATATATATTGATATGTATTCACATAATCAGCATACATATGTGTATACTTAGCAGTTTGTAGCTTTTGCTCAAGAAACTATGTAGGAAAAACTAATAGAGAATTTAGATACAGAATAAGGGAACATCTTTTAGGTATAATGAATAGAGACAAAACCAGTGCCTTAGCCAAACATATATTGGATAAGGGAGAAACTCACACGTTCAGGTTTATGGTTATAGAGATAGTGAATGAGAATGAGAGAGGGGGGATATTAGTAATAAAACAGAGACTTCAGAAGTGAGGTGGATCATTTGATTACAGGCTGATAGAGGTAGCGGCCTTAATGATAGAGTTCCCTTGAAGCCCATCTTGAAGAACAGGAGTCTTCGTAGGTAGTATAGGGGTATGGATTAGTAGAAAAGTACAAACATCAATACGTTCTATGTATAATAATTATATGAACATATGGCCCTGGGCTACTTTGGGGGGACCCAAGTTTCCATTAAACATGGTATTAAATATGTAGGTTGAGTTTATTAGGTTTTGCATCCACCCAGCTTATAAGTACATATAGGTTTCCTATATACACATATGTATGCTGAATACATATCAATATATATGCGTGGAAACTGTATGTGAGTGGAGAAGAGTGTATTTGATTTTTATAGGTGGAACACATATATACCTATATGTACATTGTAAGCAGAGGTTTTCATCATATTTTCTACATTTTTTGTATATATATATTTTTATATATTTTTTTAGTGTATGATATGCATTTTTTACATAGAATATGGTGTTTTATAGAGTGTGAGGTTATATATGTACTTATATTTATATATGCTTTTTATAGAAGTTTCTTTACAATTTATGAATTGTTGGTGTAATTTATTATGAATGCAACTGAATTTGTTTGTCACTTTAAGAATGTAAGTTGATGTGGTCTTCATTTAATAAGTATTAATTATGTATTTCTTATATATATGGATTGGTAGTGAGTTGCATTTTATTGAATTGGCTGAAGAAGTGGGAGTCATTCCCATGAAAGCGCTTACCGAATAAAGACTTCTGTTTTTGTAACCTGACTTAACTGCTCTTCCGCATTGTTTATGATCCTTGAAGTTTTGTGTGCTGTTGTTTGCTGTTGTTTCCTCTGAGATCATTTTACTCGAGCAACATCTTTAGTTTTTGTGTGTGGATTAATGTCTCAACAACACATGTGATACTGACATATTGCTGAGCAGAACCTATGGCCATAGAAACTCTGTCTGTCTGCAGTGACATAGAACACAGCTCAGGGCCCTGAGTCACCCAAGGAAAGGATGGCTCACATATGACCACTACTGGAGTGTGTGTGTTGTACAGTACTGACTGTGACACTGCTAGGCCACACCCAGTGCAAATTATACCATCAGTAACTCTGCTACTTCCAGCTCTGACTTGAGCTTCTTTTTTCAATGCCAATGTCTCCAATGCATATAACATAGCTAGTCTCACTACCTTCTTGTAGACTTTCCCTATCACTCTTAATGGTGCTTGTCTGTCACAAATCATACATGACACTCTTCCCCACCACCCACATCCTGCCCATACTCACATCATCACCTTTCCCCCACACTTGCCATTACTCTGAACTGTTGTTCCAAGTATTTACACCTATTCACCTTTGCAAACTGTACTCCCTGCATCCTCACCATTCCTCCATCCTCCCTCCCATTCACATACATATATTCTGTCTTAGTCCTACTGACCATCATTTCTCTGCCTCTAGACCATACCTCCACCTCTCCAGGGTCTCCCCAACCTGTTCCCTACTCTCACTACAGACCACAATGTCATCCACAAACAGCACAGTCTAGGGGTACTCCTGTCTGATCATGTCTGTCATCCTATGCATTGCCATTGCAAATAAGAAAGGGTTCATAGTTGAACGCTGATGTACTCCTACCTCCACCTTACACACACCTGTCACTCCCAATGCAGAACTCACTGCTCTCACACTAGCCTTGTACATATCCTGTAGCATTCTTATGGATTCCTCCGCCACTCCTGACCACCTCATACACTACCATAACTCCTCTTTAGGCATCCTGTCATATACTATCTGCAAGTCGATAAAGACACAACGCAGCTATGTCCAATCTTCTCTGTATGTCCCCATCAACACTGTCAGAGCAAGCATCTCATCTGTACTGCTCTATCCTGGCATGAAACCATGCTGCTGATCAGTAATCCTCACCTCTCTTCTTAGCCTTGCTTCCACCACCCTTTACCATTACTTCATGCTGTGCCTGATCAATGTTAGCCATCTGTAGTTACTACAGCTCTGCACACCACGCTTATTCTCATAATCAGTACCCAAACACATTTCATCCACTCCTCATGCATCCTCTCACTTTCCTAGATTACAGTAAACAATCCATTTAAAAAGACCACTGCCATTTGTCCTAAACACATCCATGCTTCCACAGGTATGTCTTTAGTAACAATAGCCTTTCCATTCTTAAACCTCTTCATAGCTATCCTTACTTCCCCCTTGATAATCTATTGCACATCCTGATTCACCATACCCACATTATCCAACCTTTTCACTCTCTCATTCTCTTCATTCAATAGCCCATCAAAGTATTGGTTCCACCTGCTCAACACACTCTCCTCACTAGTGAGTTCACTTCCACCATTATCCTTTCTCAGTCTTATCTGCTGCACATCCTTCCTAGCTACATGCCTCTGTCAAGCCAATTGGTACAGGTCCTATTCTCCATCTTGGTGTCCAACCTTACATACACCCCTTCAGATGCCCCATCCTCAGCCTTTGCCACCACTATCTTTGCCATGCACCCCATCTCCCTATACACCTGTCTACTTTCTGCATCTGTCTGACATTCCCACTTCTCATTACCAACCTCTTTCTCTGTATAGTCCCCTGTACTTCCTCATGCCACCACCAGGTCTCCTTGTCCTCCTTCTCCTGTGCAGATGTCACACCAAGCCCCGTTCTACTAATCTCTCTTTCTAGCACAGATGTAGTTACCCACATATTTGCTAACTCTTCACTGCCACCCACTGCCTGTCTTAGTTCTTCCATGAACTCAACCTCGCAATCACCCTTTCTCAGTATCCACCATTTGATCCATGGTGCCACCCTCACAGTCCTCCCCCTCTTCGTGATCATCAATATTGTCCCACAGACCAACCTTCTATGCTGCCTAACTATACTTTCCCCTGTCACCACTTTACAGTTACCAATCCCCTTCAAACAGGCCCACCTGCATGGGTAATAATCCACCTGTGTGCATCTTCCTCCACTCTTGTATGTCACCCTATGCCCCTCGGTCTTGTAATACTATGTATTCACCACACCCATGTCCAACCTCTTTTGCAAACTCCACCATATCATATTCTGCATTTCTTTGCTTAACACCATACCTACATATCACTTCTGCATCCCCTCTGTCCCCTTCACCAACATGCCCATTGAAATCTGCTCCAGTCACCACTCACTCACCTTTGGGGACAAGCCTCTCCACTTCATCCAACCACATCAAAGTACATCTGTCTCATCCATTACACACACAATTAGTGGTGCATATGCACTAACAACTGTCAACATTACACCATCAATTCCCAGCCTCCTGAGCATCACTCTACCTGACACTCTTATCACCTCCACAAACAATCTTGGCATAATGTTCCTTCAGGTTAACCTCTACACCATTTCTCCTCCCATACACACCATGATAGAACTATTTGTACCCGACACTGAAACGCACAGCTGTACACCCCTTCCATCTGGTCTCTGGCACACACAATATATCCACCTTTCCTCTGCCGGGCATATCAGCTAGCTCTGTCCCCATACCAGTCATACTCACAACATTAACAGTTCTTACCATCACTACTACACACCTATCCGTTCACCTCTCTGTCTGCAATATGAAAATCAGACATCCTCCAGTGTATATCTGAGAATGCAAACGCTACGGCACTATCACAATACATATGTGTGACAGCAATATGAAGAAAGTGTCACTAATTGTAGCCCACCATGTATGTGCATTGTTCTACAGATGTCCTTCCCTAACAGGTCGACATGATTGACTGAGAAGCAAGACTGTCATTACAGTGTGCCATACTGACATAGAACAGAAATGCATAGCAGGTATTACCTGTGCATATGTATGTATGGGTAGATGTACCTGACTGCCTCATAACAATTGAGATGGCATGCAAAATGTCAGGTGAATAAGCTGTACATGTTATACACGTGTGTAACCTTAGTTTCTGTGCATCCAACAAAGTTACACCTCTACAGTTACTGGTGGTGTCATTGCCCTGACACTGACATGGGTAGTATAATAAGCATAAGTATCATGCTGAAATTGTAGAGGTGGCCAACTGTGTTCTGACCCTGTGTCCATGGCTACTATAAATAGATATATGACCACCCACATAGCTGCATGGTCTCAGCAATACCTTACTTGTAAAACCTGTCTCCACCAAAGGAAAAAATACCCTTTTGCTGGACAGCAGCACAGCAATGCAAAAAGCACATAATCTGATGTTATATTGGTTGTGCAGGGCAAAGTAAGAGCAGGCACCAACTGGGTGGCATGTCAACCTTTGTCTGAATGAGCATAATAGGTCACAGGTAGATTACTGTAAGGTTAACTATTAGTACAAATTGGACACATCCACTAAGGGCAATCACAAGGCCATATTTACATATGTCTGCAGTCTAAGAGGCACCAACTCAACCCACCCTGTAATGGTGGTCAATCACAGCACATACACACATACCATAGCTACAGCCAATTTGCTGCAGACAGGTTTAGGGCAAACATCACCCTCATCATCATGGATCAGGTCCAAACTGGCTAATCAAAGTTGACAAAAGAAAGTCCCCTTGGGGCCTGATAACATTCCTGCCTGCATCCTACATGAACCTAGGCATATGCTTCCAGCTCCATTACACACAATATGGAAGCAAAGCCTGAACACCATTGACATCCCATCTGCAAGGAACATAGCCACTGTCATCCCTCTACACAAACGTGAATAATGAATGGTGGTTTATGCAATGTATTGGCCCTCATTGAGGGGAACATGACACATCAAGACCAGGAGTACAATGCATGTTCATACAGTGCTGCCAGGTACAGGGGTATGATGTGTTTGTAAGTGATGGCTAATGATAGTCCATATGCATGTGCTGGCTCTGTAAAGAACTCTGGGCAATGTCTGAGGTCCTGTGATGTGTTTCCCCTGTGTATGTCCTCCAGGTGCAATGCAGCGGCAAATGCCTTGCACCGATGCAGAGACAGCAGCTCTCACAGAAGCTGTAATCTTAAACTATGGCATCCTTTCTGGCCATAGCTGGAAAAATCTGCAGGAGTGGACTGCCCTGTCGGATGAAATCATCCACAGAGTGAACATGTTGGGCCGCCATGGAGGCATATACAATCAGGTCAGGTATAGAGCAACTGACTTTATACATCATGCAAAGCTGCTGCTGTAGTGAGGGACTGTACTGCTACTGGTGGGGGCCAGCCACACTGGCCCCACTTACAGCAACAGAGGAGCTCCTTGCCAACCAACATAAATACGGGAAACAGCAGTTATGTAGGTGGGTGGCACCCAGGCAACAGGCGAGGAGCATCCAGGTAAGGCCAAAGTGCACATCAATGTAATGCGGTAGCATTCAGACTGTCTTCTACAGAGTCTCTAGATGCATATGTCAGTGCAAAATGGATTAGTGGGTGGGGTGTAGTAATGCACACAAGTGCACATCTATGGTGAAGGACAGCAAATTGTGTAATATCATAGTGTGTACTGTACCTGTGCAGAAACATAGCATTCATCTTGTAACAATGCCTAATATGAATCTGCTGACAATACCTCTCCCTCACAATTACATAGGTCCCTCTGGTCTGCACATGGGGCAATAGCCTGAACTCAGTATGTATGGGGTTTCCCTGTTGTGGCTCACCAGTACCTCAGGCATGCTAAATTTAATGCATGTGACCATGCACACAACTGATACACTCTGCCATTTGGCAATATCTGCATGTTCACCTGTGGTGGTGTTTACTGCACTGCATCATGGTGGACATGACAGGGGCCTATTTACAGGAGATGTCACATATCTGTAGCATACTTCACAACCTGTCATTGCAGGACAACTAGACAAAGACTGACAAAATGGGGGGACAAATGCCCAATATTAGGGTCATATTGTAGAAAGTAGTCGTATACAGTGCATATAAATGATGTACACACCTGTTAGAATGCCAGGTATGGGTGAAATACAACAATGAGAGCACAATAGACAAGTTTAGAATACTGACAACCTTTCATGTGACCTATAACCTGTACAATTCAATTGCAAAGCAAACAAATCTGTTAGGAGAACAATAATGACTCATAACAATAGTACAACAACCTAGATGCATATGTGTGCACAGGCTGAAGCTAGTACTGTGTTGAGGCAGCATTCTATATATCTACAGCAGTATATCTTACTGGGTACACAACAGCCATCAATTACAGAGACTCTTTGATTAACAGAAATTAACAGTCAGCTGTCCTACCAGGATTATCCTAACATATACCCAGTTGCCTGCTACAGCAACAGCCATGGTTCACATAGAGATGACAAAGCTGCTAAGGCACCACATGATTGAGATGTATCAGCCTGGAGAAGGGTACCCAAACATTTCCACAGCATTGCACATTCCATGGAACACAGTGCAGACAGTCATCGAAAGGTGGTGAGAATATAGACATTGTGAAGGAGTGAACATCCCACCAAAGTCTATGAGAATACAAGACCAAGACTGGCCAGGGAGGCTGCCAGGAGCCCTACAGCAACAGTGAAGGAGTAGCAGGAATCACCAGCAAGTATTGAATGTGTACTACATGTCACAACAACCTTCCATGGTCTCCATATGTCCTGCCTATAGGGTAGGTTTGGAAGATGGCAGATGTTCCTCACACCAAACAATATCCAGGCCTGGTGAAAGTCTGAAAACAATACATCAGGTCTCCAAAAAGCAAGTGGGGAAATGTGTTATGGTAATATGGGACCATGGTTGTACTGACTGGCCACAATTCTAACAGGTGTGTTTGACAAAATATCACCACTGCATATCACCACAACAACACCGTCCCCATGGTGAAGCATGGGGATGGCAGTGTCCTGCTTTGGGGTTGCTGTTCACAAGCTGGAACTGGGGCTGCAACGAAGTTAGAGGGGATTATGAACAGTTAAAAACACTGGTCCCTTGGGGCTCCAAAACATTCTGGTGTCTGCCACATAGCTGTGGATGGTGAGGAATTCCACCTTTCCACACAACAATGGCCTAAACCATACATCCCTGTCAACAAAAGGATGGCTTCATCAGAACACATGCAATGTTCTGCACTGGCTGAGTCAGATCCCACACCTATGTCCAATATGATATATGCAGGTTGACCTGAAAAGGGCAGTGCACAGTGGATGACCTTGCAATTTGACATAGCTGGAGGTGTTTTGCAAGGGAGAGTGTGTAAACATTAGCAAGTCAAGATGTGCCATGCTGATAGACACCTTCCCAAGCAGACTGCATGCTGTGAGTAAATCAGAAATTGCTTTAACTGAGTATTACTTTAAAGGTGCGCACACTCATGCAACCAGCCTATTGTACCTATTTCAGTTACCAGATGTTACCTGTAACTGGTGTGTATGTTCTTCATTTGGATTACACAGATCATATGACATATGAAATGATGGCAATGTTATGACCTGATTTCTGAGGTCTCATGTGATATATCACAAAAAACTGGCATGTTAACCGGTGTGTGTACACTTACTATATCCACTGTAAGCTTGGGAAGTTGTTTGAGCAACCATTTTTGTTTTAAAATACATGTACTGCAGGTTATGCAGTCTGCACCTCCAATTAGGACATTAATTAGTGGCACCAATCCACAGGCCAACCCAGTAATGTATAAGACAAACACAGGAATTATGAGGAACAGACCAAACATGTGAGCCACACATGTAGACATTCAGCAAACCCCTGTACAGTTGTGGGGTATGTTCTGTAGGAGTTGCCACAGTGCTATACAGGTGAACAGCAATAATTTACATGAGTGCAGTGTGTGCTAGGTGAAGGGCCATCACCTACTAACACCACTCACATATCCCAGAGGTGTATATTAGAAGTAATTGGAAAGGGCTGCACTGCATGATGCCAAGGGGCCGTCCAGAGTGTGTATGTTATTGTCTGTGTGTCTTGAATGTCCCCAGTTGGCTAATGTGAGGTCTGTGTAATGCCTTTGAGACACATCACCTGTCTGTGTGTGTGTATACCAGCAAACCTTATAGTGCCAATAGTGATTTACACATGTTGTTTTACCCTCACAGGTGGACATGGTGGCTGCAGTCCCTCCCACTCTGATACTGATGTCAGTGTCTCTGCAGAATCTGACCATGATGATACTCATATTGAGGCACAAGTGTGGTTGTCAGGGCTGATACTGTGCCATGGGTTGGTATCCCACTATTGTCAAACCCATCCTTGCACACAGTCACAATGCCCACATATACCCCATCACCAGTGGCAACAGATAATGGACAGTTGGCAGGTGGTGGCATGGAACAAGCTACTGTGGTGAGTATGGCAAGTGAAGGTGGAGGCAATAGCCATAACCAGAGTGCTGGCAAGGTCCCACATAGGCAGATGGGCAGGGGTGTTCAGAGGAGGATTGCAGCCCATCGTGTCCCTGTTGCAAGTGCCATGGCAGTAGTCATCAGATGCATTTTTCAGGCTGTCATGGGGGCACAGGCACATAATGAACATAATACCAGACATATACGCAGGGTTGTGGATGTGGATGTCCCTGGTGTCTCTGGCAATATGAACTCACTGCAGCCATCTGTGAGCATACTGGGGTCATGGATAGATGGTGGGTGGAGACCTTGGCATTCCTTGACCATGGAATATCTGTGCCTGAGCATTTGGCAGACACTGGCCAGCAGCCATGTGGCTGTAGGGCAACACCATGATCAGCTGAGGGTCTACGTGGCCATGCACCATCACATTCCCATGCTGGCAGCACCACTAGCACTACTGAAGGGGGTGTGCTGTCCACGCCACAATGCAGCAGGCCATGGACACGTAATCTTGGCTAGTCTCAACAGGGGTGTGGATCCAGCAGGCAGCAGTCACCAGCGGGGAGTAGTACTGCATCTGGACTTGGTTCTGGTAGTGCCAGTGATACCCTCAGCAGGCCCTGTTCCTGTGTCCCTGGCCAGAGATGGTGAACTGTACAACCTGGCATGTATGGCCAAGAGCTGTTCAAAATACCCCTGTGTAGGGCACCCACATGGCTTGACTGTGTGCATACAAGGACACACACATCAACATCAGAAAAGTCATCTCCATACACACAAACTACCCCTGCACTGCCCATCTAATAAACACCCCCCCAAACACACACACATGATGTCAACTGTTTGGCCCAGGCTAGGCTTCTGGAAAACCCACACAACAACCTATGCATATGATGATACCTGTGCTACATCCATGCCATCGATGCAGGGACATGCTTATATGGGTCTGATGCACAGGGTCCATTTAGTAGAGTCTAGATACTTAATGTTGTGTAAGGTGCTGTCATCTGGCATTTGTAATCGGTACACATCAGAGTGTGTGTGTACCTTTTCAGCCATGATTCATTATTGTTGTTAGCAACACTAAGCGAATGTGTTTTCACATACTGCATTCTGTTTGTGTTCCAGGTGTCTGTGTGTCAGCAGGATGTGGCCCTACAGACATCACCAACAAGGGGTATGGCAATGTAGTAACACATCGACCACATCATTGTTGGGGTACAGCTGTATCTGCATGCATTTTCCAGGTCTGTGTAACAGTTCTTGCATGTGCCTCACAGCTTATAGGGCTGAGGGGTTGTATCTCAGTCTATGGTGGTTGACATCAACTCTAGTATAGTGGACAATGGTAAGTATGGTAGATGGAACACACCTCAGATTGCTAACACCCTCAGCCCCAGAGGATAGTGTGTCGACCAAACACACAGAGAATATTGTTCACACACACACACACACACACACACACACACACACACACACACACACACACACACACGATCACAGTTGCCAGTATTGTGTTTGGAACACCTACCCATCAAGTTGTGGTACCACACTATTATGCGGTTATTGCAGGTGGAACAGGATGATGAGCATTACAAGGTACCTATAAGGTGAATAACATCACATGGCCTTGTGGGGTATGGCAATGGTGGCTGTATTGGGTGCGTGAGTACTCATAACAGTGTTGCATACAAGTCTATACACTCACAACCACTGTTATGCACACCAATACCCACACACACACGTACACACACACACACACACACACACACACACACACACACACACACACACACACACACACACACGCCAGTACTAACATTAGCAGACCAACCTATCTTGTTATTTGTACCATACTATTCCACACGCACACACGCACATACACACACACACACACACACACACACACACGTGCTCATGTGCACACACACACACACACACACACACACACACACACACACACACACACACACACACACACACACACACACACACACACACACACACACACACACATTTGCCAGGATTCATATTAAAACCCCTAGCTATGTGGTTATTGGTATTATAGTGTTACCGCACACACCACAGAGCTTATAGGTTGTGGAGTATCCCAAGGTACCTATATAGTGGATAACATCTACAACACTTGTAAGGTATGGCAATGGTAGCTGTACTGGGTGAGACAGGCCACCAACTACTTTCACCCACATGTTTACACACTCACAAACACTTTCAGACATACTAATGCACACACACACACACATTTGACAGTACTGAGATCCATGGGTTCAAAGAGTCATAGGTGTGTACGTGGCAAATGGCCATGGAGGCTTTACAAGGATAGCCCATGGGAATACACTGGCATCATGCCACCTGACGATACTCCCCAGTGTGTCTACTGAGTATAGTCACTGAAGTGGTCCCCAGGGTGAGTATTCTATTCCTCATCTACTCCTCCTGACTTCTCTTGAAGAGGGCCAGTGATGTGCTTGGCTTGACATGTATGTGGCGTCTATTCCATGGCATGGCCAGTCTCTGGATTGTGAACCTGTCCCTCTAGCATATCCTGTTGATTGTGAGGATGGAGTTGAGGTATCTAGGGCATGTTATGTGGACAGATTGGTTTCTAAGGATGTAGCATTCCTGACAGAGTTTGGTCAGACATGGCAGTGTATGTCAGTCAGAGATCACACCTAAGTAGCCAATATGAGGCAGAGATTCATTGAAGTTGTTGGAGTCTGTCCATATGGTGTGTAGTACCTAAGATCCTCTTTGTGAGGTACATTTGCAGCCTCTCCTGTTGTTGCTGGTGTCCAGTGGGTACATAGCAAATGGGCCATAGTACACATTGATTGGTCTACTGAATGGTGTGTACAGGGAAACACTGTTCTTTTAATTCCCAGATTCAACAACCTGAGTCAGGAGAAGTGACACATGAAAGGACTTTTGGAAGACAGTGGCACTGTGGTGGTCACCATACATGTCACTGTCAATCTGTGTTCTCAGTTTCATTATACCAACATCAGTGTTCAGTGGACTACCATCAATGCGTTACTTTATGGGAACCATGTCATACCCAAAGGGGATGGCAGCACATCATCTGGCATTGAGATTATGTTCAGGGTTCTGACAACAGTCATAGGTCTAAGAGAGGCCTTTGTGAAAGATATCAACCTCATGTGAGGGGTAATAATAGCACTCGCCTGCAAACATTGTCAACCAGGGTGCCTTTATATTGGGCTGGTCCTCAGAGGTGTGGATCCCAAACATGAGAGAACCCAGGTCCACAACCTGTGGGACTCCAGTTGTGACTGTTCAGCAGTCTGACATGGAGTCTGCTGCTTTCACACTGTGGTTTCTATCTGTGAGCTGGTTTGCAGGCCACCTACTGATGTAGGTGTGGCTGCCTGACTGTGTTTGTGTTTGATTCCTGAGTGGGGAGTGATATCCAAGGATTAGATGGGCAGTGTGTCTTGGTATCTATTCCATACTGTCGCATAGTTATTGCACATGGCACAATGCTTATAGGGCTGCAGAGTGTCTACAGGTCCTGCTACAGTAGATGACAACTGTGGGCCTTGTAATGTGGACACTGGGACATGTACAGGGTGGGCAACAGCAAAATGTAGCAAAACCCACTCCCAGTGGTATGGTTCTTACACAAACACAACAACCCCCCCACAGATAGGATATTGTTCAAACACACACTTGCTCGGACTGAGATTAGAACCCCTACCTATCTATGTATTGCTACTACAGTGTTACACATTTATTGCACATGCCACAGAGCTTAGAGGGTGAAGGCTGTCCAAAGGTACTTCTTAGATGAGGAACATCATCCGCCCTTATAAAGTATGATAATGTGTGATGTACTCGGTGAGAGAGGCCACAAAATACTTTAAACTACACATTTGCACACTTACACACACATTTGCCTGAAGTGGGATTAGAAGTCCTACTTAAATAGTTATTTCTACTATAGTATTACACAGTTATCGCACATGCCACCAAGCTTATGGAGCTGAGGCCTGATGAAAAGGACTTCTCAGGTGACTGATATCTGCAGGACTGCTAAAGTAGGGGAAGGGGAAATATACTGGGTTTGAATGGACCCAAAAGCTTTAACTTGTACACACACATTTACATTTGCCAGGACTGAGATTAGAACTCCTACCTAACTAGTTATTTGTACTAGAGTGTTACGGAGTTATCACACGTGCCACAGAGTTTATGGGTCTGAGGCCTCAAGAAAGGGACTTCTAAGGTGACTGATATCTGCAGGACTGCTAAAGTAGGGGAAGCGGAAGTGTACTGGGTTTGAATGGACCCAAAAGCTTTAACTTGTAAACACACACACACACACACACACACACACACACACACACACACACACACACACACACACACACACACACACACACACACACTTTAACATTGGCCAAGATGTAGATTAGAAATCCTACCTAACTAGCTATCTGTACTATAGTGCTACGCAGTTATCGCATGCACCACAGAGCTTATGAGGCTGAGGCCTCAAGAAAGGGACTTCTAAGGTGACTGATATCTTCAGGACTGCTAAAATAGAGGAAGGGGAAGTGTTGTGGGTTTGAATGGCCCCAAAGCTTTAACCTGTAAACAAACACACACACACACACACACACACACACACACACACACACACACACACACACACACACACACACACACACACACACACACACACACACAATATTACATTTGTAAGGACTGAGATTAAACCTCCTACCTAACTAGTTATTTGTACTATAGTGTTACACAGTTATCGCACACACCACAGAGCTTATAGGACTGAGGCCTGATGAAAGGGATATCTATGGTGACAGACATCTTCAGGACTGATAAGGTAGGGCAATGGGAAATGCACTGGGTGGGGAAGGCCTGTTCATTCCTAGATCTTACTGACATTTCTCTAAATGTATGCGCATGCCTAGTGTGACCTTCTATAGTACATGTGGGACTCCATTCCAGGGATTGTTGTACTCTAGTTCGGTTTGTTTTATGCTACAGCCATAGCTCTCAACCTGTTGGTGCAGGATATCCGGAGATAACCTATCAAAATGGGGAGACAATGGGCCATATGGTGATTGTGACTATTTCTCTCAGTAATGTATGGGTTGCTAGGGTCACAGGGCTTGTTTTAGCAGACATCTGACATATATGCCGTTTGACACTGTCATGTATTGTTTCAGTACCTCATGACATGCCTCCTCAAATCATAACAGTGATTTACCAGAGGAATACAGGATGGATGATGCACACATCAGGATTATGGGCCAAATGGTATGCATTCTTGCACAATCCAGCCTTTTGAGAGGTGTGCCTACAAGCAATTGACTGCTGGTGCTGTGGAAATGGTCCAGCACCTTGGTGATATATTACAATTGTGGAATCTCTGTGCATTTCTGTTCTGGCCTGGTCTGATCTCCAGTCCACAGTTGGGTAATATAAGTTAGACAGGATCAGGGTGGCAGGCAGACTCCAGATAGGATTGTAGGGGATAAGATATGTGGGGGGAGGTGTCCTGGGTCAGATATGTTTGCATATAGCTACCAGTACTTTGCATAGGGGTCTTCTTAAAGACTGACTGCACTTGGAGGGTCTTGTGTGTGTCAGACTGTTTGACCAGCCTGGAGGTGTGTGCTTGCCTCACATATATGTATGTCCCACCTCATTTTGCTTGGATGGTCACATTTTGGGGTCAGGATGTTGCATAGGATGAGTGATCAAGGAAGGGTGTTTTACTCCCCATGGCTGTGGGCCAGGGTTCTGTGGGTGCAGACATGTCACCATCTTCCAGGGTTAGGACTGCCTGCAATGAGTGCATTCCTGGGTTTATACTCCTAGCCCTGCCTGTCGACTGTGCAGAGTATCACAGAATGTCCACATCCATGACTCTTATATCTTGTTGGTTACCCAAACATGTGTGGTTTTCAAGGAAAAGTGTTTTGCAAGTCAGTTAGGGTTGAAACCAGATATTACTGACAATTGGCATTGCAGTTTCAGAATTCGTACCCATAATCCATGCTACTACAATTATTCCATCAACTTTCTAACACTATTAGAGCAGTATTTCAAAGGTGTCCTTCTCTTTGGAATTCTTCACCACATTATTCATGGCTTTGTCCAGATTTCTGGCTCTCTGACACTGGCAGGTTTTCTCCTAGTAGTTAGCAACATGGCCTTCCTTTGCTTTTTGTTGACTGAGTTATGTTGATGTTATGGACCCCATGACACTCCCTAACAGGGCACTGTGGGTGAGGCATGGGCATTTGTCACAGGTCTGTAGGCCAGGTCTGACAGATGCAGGCCATCTGTAGCAAGGCAGTGCATTCTGATGATCATATATTTCCAGGCTGCCGGCAGTGGACAACTCTGGGATGGTACCAGTAAGATGACTGTTGGTGTTACTGACAATTGCTTTCTGTTTGTGCTGAGCTATCACTCTAATTGATGGCTGGATGCTGCTTAAAGCTAGGGACATGTTACTGCATTTCTATGGGACTGGGGGGGGGGTTGACACATCTGTACATAATACACATTTGCAGAGACTGTGCTGATATTTGCTTAACATTTTGGTCCAATTCAGCATACTGGTGTGCCCTATCTTTGAGACTACAGGCATAATAGTATCAACCACAGGTCAAATTGCTCTGGCATAAACATGTTTCAGACTTCTTACCTTTCAAAGCCATACTGGCACTGCCAGACCTGCTGTGATATCACTATGTAAAAGTCTGTAGGTGGGGATTTCATGGATATCTCCATGTGAGAGCCTCTGCCAGACATTTCTCTATGGTTTTCTACAGATGATCTGCTGGGTGAGGCTGGGGGTGGGTATGGAATGCCCACTTTGACATCCATGCATGTGACCTATGACCCCCCCAGTTATTTGGTTCACCACATATACTGTAGTGGTATTTGTCAACTAGGGTGGTACTGCATGGTGTGGGTAGGCCAGTACTGGGAATACACTTCCTGCTGTCCCACAGAGCTGTCAGTTGTCTGCTGCTATCCCAGTAAGCCACCCCATTCCCTTGCATGCTTGAATCAATACCATAGATATGCTATCAAACATTCCACTCCATTCATTTATTTTGTTAAGGAGACTGACTTACCTTGTGCCTGAGGCTGTTGTGAGGATGGTGCTTGAGGGATGACTGTGTCAGATGCACGCAGTACACTGCCTATACATCATAAGGTATAGGTGGTGTGATGTTTGGCATCCATTTTACTGTGTGTGTGAGTCAATGAGAGAAAGAGATCAGTCCCTCAGACCCTACTGTGTCAGTGTATGTGCTATGCATTGTCGCTTTGCTAAGGACAGGGCATACTGGGCACACCTCTGTCTGCCTACAGGGGCAGGCTCAGGGTGTTCCTCCTCCGAGTCCCTCTGTGCCTAGGGAGACCTTTGCAATGGTGGGGGACTGTTTGGCCCTTCCCCGTTTTGTTCCTGCTGCAGCTGTTTCTGCAGAATCATATGGTGTAGCATGGCACATACTATGAACATGTGTGCACATGTGGTTGGAGAGTACTGCTAGGCTCTAGCAGATATGTCAAGGCAGTGGAATTGTGACTTGAGTATCCCAAACACACACTCTGTAATGATCCTTGTTTGTGCATTTGCCTCATTATGGCTTTTTGTGTGTGTGTGTGTGTGTGTGTGTGTGTGGGTGTGTGTGTATTTCTGATGGGTGTCATCATCCATGGCTCTAGTATGTAGCCACCATCTCCCACCAGATGGCCATATGAGATGTCCTCACTGGCAAACACCCGGTACAGCTGTGATGAATGCTAGATGTGGAAGTCATGATAGCTTCCAGGGCTGGCAGCACACACATTCATGATACCGCCCTGGGCATCACACATGACCTGGCAGGTGATGGATTGAAACCCCTTGTAGTTTAGATAGACCCTACCCTGGTCACCGAGTGGTGCTTTGATGTGGATGTGCATGCAGTCTATAGCACCCAGTACCTCTGGGTATTCTGCTACACAGTAGAAGAAACTCATATTGCTGGTCCTCTCCTCATGGGTGCTGGGGAAGTAAATGTACTCAGCGGCATGTGGTCACATGGCATCCAGGAACTGGTGGAGTATTCTGGATGCTGATGCCTGTGAGACCCCCATAATATCCCTAGTTGGTCTTTGGAAAGTACCTGTACCTTGGTAACCACTAGGATGGGTTCCCCTCTGTTGGTTCTAGGTCTGAGGTGAGGCCAGCACAGCTCAGCAAGTTGCTGAACTATAATAACACACCAAAAACAAAAAAGTATGGAAATAACCACACAGTAGTGGAGCGAGGATCAATGCTTTATTTGTGACTGATTGCTTTCACCTCTCAATCTTAATAAGTAAAAAGCATCTAGGGGGACAGAATTGCCGAGCATGTAAGAGATATTAGGAACAGGAAGACCAGTAGTGCCCTTTATCAGCATTCGGCTGTATGCCATCATTTCAGGAGATTTTTGTTTTTTATTATTGATAAAGTGGAAAAGAGTAACAGGAGGGGCAATATTAGAATTGTTTTGGAATTAAGAGAAACAGAATGGCAACTAAGATTAAATGCAAAATATTTTCCTGGTATCAATGGCAACATATCTATTGCCCCTCTTTTAAAATGGAAATTTAGAAACATATAATCTTGCACAGAGGCTGTTTCATAGTTTTATGGTTTTAATTTTTTTATGGTTTTAACGTCTTTTAGGTTCATAGGTTCATAGGTAGTTACTAGGCTATCTGCCCAAGGGCATTTATAAGCCTAGCCAGAATGTGTTGGCTTTCGCCTCTCTTTTAAATTAGCTTCCTGGGTCTCTGTCTAGCAGGGCCACTGAAGTGATCCCAGGGGTAAATTTATGATTTCCTATCCAATTGTCAAGATTTCTCTTGAAGAGAGTCAGCGAGGGGCTCTGCCTAACATAAACTGGGATTCTGTTCCGGAGCGAGGGAAGTCTCTGGGACAGGAATCTATCCATCCAACATGTCCTGTTTATTGTTGTTCTGAGGTTTAGTTCACTGGAGCATGTGGCTTTAAGAGATTTGGTTTTCTTGAGGTGGAGCATGTCCATTAATTCCAGGTTGGACAAGGCCTTATACATCAGGCAGAGATCACCTCTGAGCAGGCGGTAAGCAACCGAGTAGAGCTGGAGTTTCTTTAGTCGAGCTGCATAGGGCATCTCTTTGAGGCCCATGATTGTCTTGGTGAGGTACTTCTGTGGTCTTTCCAGCTGTTGCACGTGTCGAGTAAGATACATTCCAAATGGGGCATTGTACTCTATTATGGGCCTAATGAGTGATGAGAAGAGGGGCACAATGACCTCTCTTGATCTAGAGGCAAAACCTTTCATGATTAGGTGGGCTACATAGAAGGAATTTCTAACCACTTTGGCAATGTGATTATCAAAGGAGAGGTTGCTACCTACCTGGGTCCCCAGGTCCCTAATTATATCTTCCGTACTTAGTGGATTACCACCTATGTGATAATTCGTGGATGACTATGCATTTTTTGGCATTCAGCTTGAGGCCATGGTTTGAACACCAGGTATCTGTCTCTGTAAGACCCTTCTGGAGTATGTCTGTGTCAGCCAGGGAATCAATTATGGCCCCCAGTTTGCAGTCATCTGCGAACTTGGTCAGCCATAGTCCTCCCATGCTTGCCTGTACCTCGGAGAAGTATATACCAAACAGGAGGGGTCCCACGACCGAGCCCTGTGGGCTGCCACTTGTAACTGGTTTAGAGTCAGACATGGCACCTGCAACTCTGACCATGTGTGTTCTATCTGTGAGCCAGTTGGCCACCCATCTTGTGACATAGGGGTTAATGTTTAAGCTGGTGAGCTTATCTATGATGCCAGAATTCAGAATGGTGTCAAAGGTCTTAGCGAGGTCCAGATAGGCTGCGTGGACTACCTTTCCTTCATCTATGACCTTGGTAACAGTTTCAAAGAAGTCAACTAGGTTTAGGAGGCAGGATCTGCCTTTAACAAAGCCGAATTGGGTAGGGTCCAGTGTCTGGAGGTTCCCAATGTCTCTGTTTATGAGTTCCATGATGATTCACTCCATAGCTTTGCAGACCAGGTTAGTCAGGCTTTTAGGGCAATAGTTCCAAAGTTCTGTTGTGGCACCACCATTGTGGAGTAGGATGACTGTTGCTGTGCACCATTCTTTGGGTACATAGCCTGTGGTAAGGCTGAATCTGAACAGTGAATTTAGGTGCGGGTTTAGTTCCTTTCGGAGCTCATGTAAGACGCAGCCTGGGACGTCATCTGGTCCCACTGATGCTGTGTTCTTAGCTTTGGAGAGGGCTGTTTTTACCTGCATGTCCATGATGTCTGGGGCTCTGCATTCTTCTGGGATGGACACAGGCCATTTTGGGGGTGAGGGGGTGAAGTTTGCACTGAACATGTCAGCCAGGATGTTGGCAATGTCAGTTGGTTCAGTGTATTTTTTGCCATTTTGAACTAGCTCAGAGCATATCTGAGAGTTGCCACCTAGATTTTTGACATAGCTAAAGAAGGCTTTGTGGTTATCTTTAGAGTCCTTGGCAATTTTTCTTTCAAAACTGGCCTTAGATGATTTTATGAGGGATCATAGTTTCTTGCTAATATTGATCAGTGATGCCTTCGCTTTTTGGGATTTTGCTCTATCATGTAGTAGTTTCCTCCTTCTGTTGTATAGCTCATTTATGTCCAGGGACCACCAGAATGGTTTCCTCTTTTTGGGAGAGTGAGTCTTGGTTTTACTTGGGGTGGCTCGATCAATGCATCCCTGTATATGCTCATAGAATGCTCTTGTTAAGGATTCTGCGGTTTGGGTAGCATTATCCTTTAGAAAGGGGGCTTTGAAACTTTCCACCTCGGTCTTGAGAAGTGTGAAGTTGGCTTTTGAAAAGTTTATCACAGTGGTTTCCTTGACTGGGGTTGGTGTCGGGATGTGGATGTCCAGTGTGATTAGTTTATGATCCGATCTTACCAGCGAGGGATTTACCTCTGGTGTGGAACACTGATCCCCCATGTTGGTGATGATCAGGTCCAGTATGTTGTCACTTCTTGTGGGCTTGGTGACCAGCTGTTCTAGGGTGTTTGAGTTTATAAACTCTAGGAAGCATTGGGAAAAGGAGTTTGTACTTGAGTAGTTATCCCAGTCGATGTTTGTGTAGTTGAAATCTCCCAATATCATGGTGTTAGGTAGGACCTTTATATTTTCCAGTGTTCTCAGGAATGCTGAGTGGAGGTTCTGAGACAAGGTAGGTGATCTGTAGCAGGCTATGATCTGAAATGCAGCTTTGCCCACTGTTAGTTGCACATGGATGGTCTCCGAGGCCTCGTGCTGTGCTACTAACCTGGAGGTGGGGGTATCCTTTATGAAAATGGATACACCCCCTCCTTTTGTATTTCGGTCCGGGTTCTGGGGCCGAAAATTATGGTATGAGTTGTAGCCTGGTAGTGCTGGGGTGCTCTCTGGAGCTTTGAACCAGGTTTCTGTTACTGCACAGATATCAATTTGCTCCATGCTAAGGAGTGCCTCTAGTGTGTGCATTTTAAGGTTTAGACTTCTGGCATTGAGTAGCATTACCCTCAGTTTCTGGTTTCTTGTGTTGTTTATGGAGGTGGGTTTGTCTTTTGAGCCTTGCCTAAAAAAGGCACTATGGGGGTGGCAAGAGCCTTGGCCAGTATTGGAAAGCCTAAGGGCGACAGGTGCAAGCCATCTCTGGTGAAGCAGCGTGGCTTGTCGAGCATGTCGTCCCAGGCTGACAGACACTGGATTCCCATTGAACGACACCAATAGCTTAGCCAGTTGTTAAAACTGATCATTTTTTCTTCATACTGTGGCATCATTCTTGGTGAGGCAAATGTTCAAGGACATTAAAAGAATGAATTATTGAGCATAAATCAGAGATGAGAATAAATATCTCTTTGAATGCTTTAGCACAGCATAGGATGGATAAAGGTATAACACACAATTTTAAATTTAAGGTTTTAGAAGTGATAAATAGAAGCCTAAGGTTAGGTGATATAATTAACAAACTAGACATCTCTGAATACAAATGGATTATAAGCTTGCATGTGGATAAAAAAATGGGTTTAAACAATATGATTACTGTTAAACCAATGCTAGAATTTAAACAGAAACAGTACCATTGATTGTCTGCACATACATTTAGATATATGTATAATGTTTCATAATGTAAGCCCTGTATACCTGTATAAGATGTATTTGCTTCTATATGTATGAATATTTTAATGGAGGTATATAATTTTAAATGTTAATTAATCTGCTTTCAAATTATGTTTTTATAGGATAGCTGTGTCAGGTGGTTTTGATGTATTGAGTATATATATATATATATATATATATATATATATATATATATATATATATATATATGTGTGTTTAAACTTAAATGTTATTTGATTAACACTGAGGAAGGGACAGTCCCAAAAGCTTTGTTTTAATACAGTGAGTTTTTCTTATTCTATTTGTTGTCTTGGAGGCAAGATGCTACTCAGGGTCAGGGTCATACTGGCCTGGGCTACATGATCAGAGAGCTGCTCTATGTCTCTTTTCATGTAGTCCAGGGAGGTACATTTCAGGTCGTTCACACCAACATGTACAATGACAGAGTCATATTTGTACTTGTTTTGTAGTGACCTGAGTGCTTGTGTTATGTGGCGGATCCTGGCATCTGACAGGCAGCTTACAGTAATCTTCTCCTTGTTCAGTCTAGTGAGTGGGATGTCACTGTGCCTGACACTAGAGTCACCTATTACTAGTGTATTGGGTGTGTTGTTGTGCTATAAGGGCTGTGGTTGCATGGCACACTGACTTTGTGAAGTATGTGATACGTGGTTGTTGTTTGAGGGTGGAAGTTGCTTGGATGTCTGCTTTAGAGGTCTCTGCTGCTTAAGCAAATTTTATACTTCCATGGTTTAATGTACTGGCATAACACTGAATATGAATTTATATGTTCATTTAGCTAGATGCTTTTTACTTATGTGATTTTTTTTCATACTGAATTGTTATTTTTTGAATGAAGTAGTTCTAACTCAGTAAGTGTGATGTCAGGAGATATTCTGTACATGTATATATATATATATATATATATATATATATATATATATATATATATATATATATATATGAAGTGATGTATATTTTCTGTGACTCTGATGAAGCCTAAGATTGAGAGGTGAAAGCGCTCAGTCACAAATAAAGCATTGATCCTCCCTCCACTACTGTATGGTTATTTCCATACTTTTTTTGTTTTTGGTGTGTTATATAAGTTGCTGAACTATGTCCCTGTCCACCCTGTAGCATTCTATTATCTCCAGATCATGTAGCCCCTGGTAAGTTACCCTGGGTTTGAACACTCTTCTCCTCCTTGGTCTGAGTTGGTTGTCAGCATTATCCTCCTCACCACCCTCAGTCTCTAGCACATACTGATAGATCAGAGAAACAGCAGCCCCTAACATGTTTTGTTAGTTTTGTCATTTTAAAATTCCCCTGAATGTGTACACCACTGGTGTAGAGTTTGTGGGAAAAAACAGACTGAAAGGTGTTAGCATAGGTTATAGTAGTGTGCTGGGCTGCTGCCTGTGTAATTGTCTGTTTCTGATACATTCCACCTGCCAGCTATGGTTTTTCTTCTTGATTGCCTTCCTTCTGCTGTTTCCCTTCCCACTTTCTTCCTGTTTAAGCCCTGATGCACGCCGTGCATACTCAGTGCTCAATTGTAAACAGTTCTGGCCCTCCCTGGATGCGAACACGCTCTGAATTTCATGGAATAGGGCAATACAGCCTCAGACCCACCCCCTTCCTTAGCTGTGCTTAGCTAAGGGCAAACACAGGCCACTGAGCTCTAATGTGCTTCCAGCAAGCATGACATACCCCCTTTTCATGTTAGCTGCTCCTCCTGTCTACATGGTGGTGTTAGAGCACCTACATGGTTAGGTGCAGTCAAACACTTAGATGAAATATGTGATTCAGTATAAATCCCCTCATTTACATACACCACTGCCTTACTCCATAGTTACCACACTTAGATTGGGCCTTTCCCCTTAGCAATCACTGTTCCCTGGTATTGTTTTCATTTTGCATGCCATGGCAAAATGCAGATTTCTGTAAAAATTGATCCTTCCCCCTTTTTTTTATTTTCGGCACAATACCATTTGTGTGCCACTGCCCTATGCGTAAATGGACAAGATCAGCAAAAAAAAAGTTTTATTTAAAAAACGTGAAACTACTTATCATGCCAATGGCCTAGATATAATACATGCTTTATTATGAGCTCACATGCCTCCATTTTCTAATTTGCAGAAATGTGTTCAGCTAGTAACTGAACACATTTCTGCGACTATTCCTGCACAGACGTCTGCCTGCTTGCTGAATCGCTAATTCACCTCATTTGCATGTTTTTCACCAGTAAATGATGTAATTAGTATTAAGTAGTTGTGTCCATGCAGGAATAGTGCTGCCAAGCTCGTGCACGTCAGATCAGCTGTTTGCTGAATCGTCGGCAGCCATATTCCATGCAGCAGCTGCTGCACTATTCCTACACTCTTTGTAGGGTTTAATGAATCCTGGAGTATGTCATTTGGGAATATCAAACTGATTTTTACAAGATGCTTGTATTACAAATGTATTAAAACCATACATCATTTGTATAGTAAACTGATTTGTACATATGTTTGTGTTAAAAATGTATTTGTAAAGTGCTTGTGTTTAAAATGTATCAACATTGTGCCCTACTGGAGAGAACAGAAATGTACATGCACTATTGCAACTGCTTAAATGTATATGCTTTAACAGAGGAAACTGGAAGACAGAGGTTAACCTCAGTCCAGCAAACTTTAAAATATATCTGAAATCAAATCACTTTATGGGCTAAAGGTGCTATCTCATAGGTCTCAATGCAGCCAGAAACACAAAGTTGGTATTAGGAAGCTTTCTGCATTGTCTTTATTTGAACGAATTACAACTCTGGAAGTGTGGAGGTATGAAATTATTTTATGACTTCCAGCACCTGCCACAGATCTGAGCAGAAGCCCTTGTGTGTGCATTTTTACAGGTAGCTGCTAAATCCTGCCAACTTCCAGCAATGGGGGTTTGCATGGAACTAGAAGTCAGATTACCAGAAGCAATGTCATTCTGCAAGCTATCCCAGAAGTAATATTTTAGGTATTATTTTGAGAAGTCCCTTAGTGAAACAGAATATTCTGTTTGGGGCCTGACTAAAGAGATTGCTCACATATTTCATCTTACCTTGCCCAAGTAAGTTATTATGGAATAGTATAAGTCTCTTAGATTTAATCAAAAATATAGTAAAGCTTAATTTAGATATTGTTTTTCTTTGTTTGTCTGAGTCTGTCCTTCAATGTTATTTTAAATATGTCCTATGATTTTGAACTCTGATGTCACTGTGAATACATATTTAGTATTGTCTTGTTCTTTTATTACTTATTATTAAATCTATTTAAATCTTGTATTGTGGCTGATCTTTGTAGAGATATTTAAGTTTTGAGAACATTTGCATATTTATTTGGTGACACGGTGTGGGCCATTCCTAATAATCTTGCTCTTGGCCAAACTACCATTTTTATTGGTATTAATATTACACAGTAAAATTGGACACCCTTTGTTAAGGGCCTTAAAGTATAGCTATCTTATAGTCTGGGCAAAAGGGGGCATAGCTAGTAAAATTGTACCAGCCTTTCCCAGGTGTGTGTGTGTGTGTGTGTGTGTGTGTGTGTGTGTGTGTGTGTGTGTGTGTGTGTGTGTGTGTGTGTGTGTGTGTATGTAAATCAAATCTCAATGAGTGTGTGTGTCAGTTACTTGAGCTGGGACATGAAGCACCAGCTGGACAGAGAGAGATTGTTGGAGGACTTGGCTTGGAATGCTGGCTAAGGACTCAACTCTATTGGTGTGCCAGTGGGGAATCTTATTGTGGATCTGGAGAAAGAGAGAGGAACCAGAACCCAGACTGAGTGTGTTCCCTGTGTGCTCTTAAGGGAAATTGTGCTTGATGCAGAATGTATCTGGAGATACTGTGTGTGTACCTATTATCCTCCCAATGAACGTTCCCCACAAGTGCCAGTGGTGAGGATTGAGACTCCTTGATTACTGGCCCAGAGGTGGGGCAAAACAGATACCATCACCCTCTTCACAAGTTGTAGATGCACTGTTGGTGTTTATCATCCAAGTCATCCCAAAGACATTAGCACAGACTAATAACATCAGATACCAAATACACAAGAAAGTATGGCAGCATAACATTCAGGACAAGCAAAGGCAAGTAGTTAGGAAAGATACAGGAGTACTAAAACATATATGTGTAACAAGTGCCACTCTGACCTAAAAATTTTTGCTGAACAACACAATAAAACATGGTACTGTTTTGCATACAACATGCGAATATGGCAGTCTGTTGGCAGAGATGTGTTTGTTGTTTACAGCACTGGAGTGCATCATAATTGTCTACAAGTGTAGGATAAAACTACAACAACTGAAGGACAATAGGGCATAACATTACATAACAAGAACCATGACAGTCAACTGGAATCTGACATAACAGAATGCAGTATGATACATGTGTGTACCACTTTATGCCATATGTATCACAAATACAGACAACATGACATGCAGATTGTAAGCAGCACATAGGAAAGAAATATCGCATACCAGTGTGGTTCCATAGTATGGTAGGCTGTGGGCGAATGTGTACACATGCAGAATCATGTCAGGGCAATGGTCACACAACACTATTGAATATTACTAAAACATGGTTCTAGTGGAGTTGTAACTCACCTTCCCAACCAGGATTCAACTCCTACCACTTGTTTAGTTCCAACTCTGAGAATGATTGTGGAGCAGTTGGTGGCAGGTCCATATCCATAACTATGGAATGACATAATATCAAGGCCTTTACCAAAAGACAATGACCCTGAGCTACTCAGCATCCTAGTTACTCTCAATGAAATCTCTTCCAGTATCCTAGCTGACTACAGACCCCCTCTATGACACCCATAGCCCACACCGATTGCTTAAATAAACTAGAATCCCCTTCCATCAAACCAAACTTTATTCTTCCTGGGGACTTTAATTCTGCATCCATAAACTGAGAGGCCCACACTACTATAAAGAAAATATAATATACTTCCTATATTTCAGTGAATGTAAACTCTCTAGATCAGATAGTGCACTCTCCAACTGGAGGCTTAACAATTCTGGATCTGGTTCTCACAGTTATAGCCTCATTATGCTCTAAAGGCATACTTATTCCTTCACTGATCAGATCTTGTCATGATAAATACCATACCATACCAAACATAAGTTGCCCATGACCCCAACAGGCATTAGAGATTTTTTCAAAGGCAAATTTACTACATCTAGCTGATAAACTGATGCAGTTTAAGTCACACCTCCCTTAAACACAGTTGCATGCATGCAGACATAATTTCCTGTCCAATAGAAACATAATGCTAAGTTTAGGAATAAACTCCTATGGTGGAATCCTAGCATAAACAAACTATAACAAAAGGAAAAACAAAAATATCATTGTCCTGAGAAATAATCTGAAAACCTCACGTTCCAGAAGTGGTCTTAAAAGGTTAAACAAATAATTTAAACACAAAAATCACACCCTAAGAGGATACATTTGAAATGTAAATTCCCACTTCTGTAAAGGACAACCATAAAGTCTTTTTCAAGCATATTAGAAGCATTAGGGACACTTGTTCCATGGGTCTAGACAAAGTGCCTGGCTGCTTTCATTTCAATACGAAGCACAGTGTCACCAATTTGCTACTCAATCTGTTCATCATCAGCCTTGAAATTGGCATTGTGCTATAGGTATGGAGAACAGCTGTGGAGATCTCTCTCTAAAAGGGTGGCTCCATCACTGACAATGACAACTTCAGACCAATAAGCCTTAACAGCTTTGTTTGTAAAGCAATGGATTGCATCATTATGTAAATCATAAGCAAAAATATTGGCAGTCTACAGTCCATAAACCCATTTGTAAATTAAAGATCCTACCTGCTAAAACCAGTGGACTTCTTTAAAAAAGTCACTGAAGCACTGGATGGAGGGGCGAATTTGTAAACATCACTTACCTTAACCTGACAAAGGCCTTTGATAGCATTCCACACTTTGCCTTATTGGCAAACGTATTCGACTAAATGTAACCTCTTACGTAATCCACTAGCTAGCAAACTGGCACACTGGCAATCGATCAGGATTGGGAGCTCACTGTCCTCTAAAAGGATTGTTACAAACATGTTAACAATGATACAAAAGATCCTACTCATTTAACCTCCAGAGCACAAACCAAAACAATGCCAAACTATTCTGGTCTTCCATAAAAAAAATTACTAAGTCCAGGACAAACGTCCCCCTTACAACCAATATTACCATATGAAAAAGTATTGCAGCACAGTTTAACTCACAGTTTATAACCTCTATTCTAGCACTCACCAAAGAAAACCTCTCCTCACTCCTCACCATTCCAGTAATCTGGAGTAACAATACACTGCAATTCAACCTCAAACCTGTCCCTACTGCATCAATCAACAACACTTATAAAACCTCAAACCCACAACCCTGACTGTTGACAGTATCCCTACAGAATACCTCAAAATTGTAGCCAAAGCCATAGTATTTCCAATCTCCAGTCTCATTAACAGACCTTTAACAGAAAACCATGTCCCAGCTATCTGGGAAAAAAAAACATCACAATACCTCTCTACAAAGGTGGCAACTCAACAGACTTAACTATAGTCCTATTGCTATACTATCGCCACTGTCTAATGTTCCACTCCCAGTTCCATCAGTACCTTACCAAGCACAATCTACTCTCCAGTCCAAAGTATGGTTTCCGCCCTCGTCAGAACACACCAACTGTCTTCCTAAGTTTCGTCAATACTGTTAACCAACACAGAAACAATAGAAATTTAGTCTCAACCCATTCCTTGATTGGTCCAAAGTTTTGATATGGTACCTCATCAAAAGATTTTCTGTAAACTCTCCTCCCTATGACAAAAAAGCCCATCCCTTACCTGCTTTCATAGTTGCATATCTAATAAGCAACAAGCAGTAAAATGGTATCAAGACCTCTTTGCATTCATACCAGTTACAGTCTGAGTTCCACAAGAATCAATTCTAGGACCTCTCCTTTTTAATATCTTTATTAGTAAACTTTACACTGCCTGCAAACAAGCAACCTTAGTTCAATATTCAGGTGATGCTACACTCATCTGCTCTGCATCAGCCCTAGATACCCCCTAAATATCATACAACAGGCATTTTTCTGCAGAAGCCTGGGTATCCGATCCAGACCTACTTCTTAAAACCAAGAAAACCAAACTGTTACGTTTTATCCCCAAAGTTATACAGAATAAAAACAAGCATTCCGTATTCTCTCATTAAATAACATAACTGAAACTATACCAAAAACTAAACTTCTATGTCCCACTCAGTGATAAAAATGACCTACACCTGCTTCAAACAATAAAGAAACTCACATGAAAAACTGTAAAGCACTCAGGCAGAGTGACAGAGACACAGTTCATTACATTGCATACTACAATAATTATCAATAAGTATGTATGGATATGGAAGCCTGTATTAATAACTTACTGTAGGCCTTGTGACACAGCAAAGCCACATTTTACAGTATGTTTGCAGTTGTATCCTAGACTGTATTATGAGTTATAAATTTGTGAGATGATTTTGCTTTCTTTTCTAGCATCAATGTTGGCCTATATGCTCACTGAATGCACTTCATACTGATGTATATTCCTGGCCTGTTCTACACAGAGGACCATGGATCAGGCCATGGAACACATAAGAATATTTCATGGAGGAGAACATGGTTCTTATTAAATGCTCTGTGCAACAGTGGTGTGCTGTTTATGGGTGGGGACAAGTAATAAAGAGCTGGTTCATGATGATCCATCAAAGGTGGTTTAGATGAATGCAAATAAACCAAAACCAGTTCACTGAAACTGCCTTCAGTGAACACTGAAACAAAATATTTTGTTTAGCAAGAGGCAAACCCTCTGCATCTTCCACGGTGAGGGGGGGGCAACCCCACTCCCCGCAGAATCATATGGCAATCTTCACCTTTGTTTTAGGCGGTTTTGGTGAGCTGGCTTTGGTTTCTTTGCTTTCCTGAAATCACCGTCAGCTGACTGAATGTTCCTGAAACAGCAGTAGCTCAGGCAATGGGTAGACATCATGGCAGACATTAATGCAATCAGCAGTCACAGAATGATGATGATGGGATGAAGATGATGTGTGAACAGTGTGAGGAGACAAGGGTAACCCTACTTACCTCTCTTCAGGGGAGATGGCTGTGGAGTTTGCTCAGTCTCTCACTTGGCATATCTGGGAAAGATGACAGCATAAGTCTGTTAGTATATGGGCTAGGCCTTAGGGGGGTGTAACTGGAGAGGTGGTATGCTCCCCTGCTCCAATACCCCAGTGCATGCTCACTTGCAAGTTCATGTAAACAAGAGGGTAAAAGAACTTACGGTCTAAAAGATAAGCATACAGATGTTCTTACTCCATTTGAGGGCACAAGTCCTAGTGAATGTGAAGAACCGTAAGATGAATGGAGCAGCAGGATGCTCAGGAAATCAGCAGAGTCTGACCTGGACACCAAGGAAGGGGGGAAGGGGGGAAACAAGGCCCAGTGTGTGGCATAATTTATGTAAGAGTTATCCAAATAACATTGAAGGAAAACAACTGCATCACGTAACCCTGCTACATAATTACCCATGCAAAATTTTTCTACCATTGCTCTGTATCATCTTCCCTGCTACACTGATGCAGTTACACTGTAGTTATATGCCACGTGTGCACTGTGTTTGATCCATTGTTATTCTAGCATGGTGATAAATGTGTTATACTACCCCTCTTAGATGCCACAGTATCACTAGTTGCACCAAGACAAGGTCAGCAGACTACTGCTGTGTCTAGTACCAGTAATGTGATAGTCACGCAACCTTTACATGTGTCCATCAGCTACATAGCTACAGTAGTATTCTATTGCTAGAGTTTTGCTTTGGAGTAAAGTGTATATTTACTTACAGTTGATGGACAGCCATGCACTGCCATGGTGTCCGGGGACTTCACACTCATCTGACAGAATTTGCCAAAATCAAGCACAGCAATAGGCCTGATGTCATATCACTCCTCAGTGTAGATGACATCACTGCACAGACCATCCTGGCTAAATCTTTTCAGTGTGTGTGATAGCCTGAGGAAGCATGCAGTTCAATTCGGTGGCATTACTAGATACAGATATGCCGATGATGTCACTTCTGTTCATCTCCTGATGCAGGGGGTAGTATTTAGGTATCTGTTGACATTCGGTACTCTCTTCTACTGTCTTTCCTGAGACACAACAGCCATGTGCTTGTCTGGTTTTCTGGTGGCTGTTCTTGCTATCATAAACCAACATGTGCAAGGTGCTGAGGGTGGTGATGTTGTGAATGCTGCTGAGCAACCCACAGTGAGGAGACGGAGAAGAGTGTACAGACCCAGGGTAACCTACCAGGGGCTGCATGAGATGGAGATAGTGGAGCACTATAGGGTGGACAGAGACCTCCTGCAGCAAATTGTTGAGCTGTGCCGGCCATGCCTCACACACATATGTGAAATCCAAAACAAACAGACCCTGCACCTGAACAGTCTGCTGAGACTCACCCTCTGTACAGGATATGAAACTGCTGAATTGGTTGCAGCAACGTTTGGCACACTCCACAAGTGTTGGTGCACAATAGACCATGGGAACTATTGTCTTATAAGCCTAATAAGCCTGATCTGCAAGGCCAAGGAGTCCATCATTATGGAACTAATAAACAGAGCTATTGGGAGCCTACAAGCACCCAACCCTATGCATTTTGGTTTGGTCAGGGGCAGATCATGGTTCCTAAACCTGCTAGACAGTTTTCGAGGCAGTTACCCAGGACATACATCAATGAAATGAGCTATACATGGCCTACATAGACCTTGAAAAGCCCTTTTCCAACATCCCACACACATGTCGTATCCACAAAATCAACAACCTGTGCATAAACACGTATGTCATCTGATGGATTGCCAACTGGGGCACAGATAGATCCCACAAGGTAAGAATTGTGATCTCCCTGTTGGACTGTAAGCTGGTAACAACTGCAGTCCCCCATGGCTCAGTCCTGGGACCCCTCCTGTCTGGCGTATACTTTTCAGAAATACAGTCAAAGGCTATGGTTGGCAAAGTTTTGCATGACTGCAAAAAAGTTGTCATAATCGATGTTTGGGACAACAGAGACATCCGTAAAAAGGGTCTCAGTCAGACAGATGTGGTGTCAAATTTATGGCCACGAGCTACAGTCATACAAATACCACATAGGTGCCAACACCCTAAATATGGAGGTAATAATAAGGGATCTATGGACACATGTGGATAGTCATCTCTACTTCCAGAAACACATTCACAAAGTGGTTAGAAAATCATGCTATGTGTTCCCACAAATTGCCAAGGTCTTTGCATGTAGGTCAAAGGAGGTTCTCTCTACTCATCAGTCATTAGACCCATCAGAGAGTATCACGGCACACTTGCGATGAATCTGACTAGGCACCTTCAGCAGCTGGAAAGACCACTGAAGTACCTCAATAAGAGGATTTCTGGCCTCAAACAGTTGCCCCATGCAACAAGACTGAATTTAACTCAATCTGTACTATGTTGCATACTGTCTACTCAGGCGATCACTTCCCAACAGACAGGTCCATGTCCAATGCAGAACTGATGTACATGCACTATCTGAAGTATATCCAAGCTCACTGTGCCACATGCTCTAGGGATATCATCATCACAGCAATAAATAGAACATGTTGGAAGGATACATTACTAACTCACAGACTTCCCTTGCTTTGGAACAGGCTCCCAACCTACATTAAGCTGAGTCCATCACTGACACTCTTCAAGAGGAGCCTTGATGAGTGTATGTGAAACTGAACTGTCACACCATGGATCACTTCATCAGCACTACTACACAGAGGCCTAAGGAACTAACTCCATGTGTGGTGATAGCTCCACATTCTGGCCACACTAATATATGCCTTCAGGCAGATAGCCTATTACCTACCTATGTACCTATATATCTATATATATATATATATATATATATATATATATATATATATATATATATATATATATATATATATATATATATATATATATATATATATATATATATATTTATAGGAGGAATACAGTATAATAAGCCAAAGATGGATGGGCAGAGATGTGTGTAAGAGGGTGACCATGACAGGGAGCCATCCAGGACTGTCCCACCCAGCACATGTATGTGTTCCTATTGAAGAGTGTCAGCAAGTTCAAAATGGATTACCTTGTCAGTTTTGAGCCAGTTGTGGAGTGGGAAGAATGTTGCTGTGCAACAGTCTATGGGTACATATCCTGTAGAGAGGATGTAGAGAGAGGTGCAGGTACCCTTGATGAATATGGATACATCCCCACCCTATGTGCTATGATCCAGGTTCTGATGCTGGAAGGTATGGAATGAGTAGCATCCTGGAAGTGCTGGTGTGCTCTCTGGAGCCTTGAACTAAGTTTCTGTTACTGCACAGATATAAATATTCTCCATACTGAGAAGTGCCTCGAGTGTGTGCATTTGGAGGCTGAGACTTCTGGAAACGAGTAGCATTTAGCTCACTTTGTGGTTATTTGTATTGGTTACGGGGTTTGGTCTGTCCTGAGGTCAACACCTCATTGGTCCAATCTGACCATAAGCTAATCACCCTACATATCCACATTCCCCCACCCCCCATTAAAGAAACCATGTTAAAAAATTTCTCCAAAGCCAACTTCATGTTTCTTAAGACAGAAGTGGTGAACTTCAAAACACCCATGCAGATGGACAATACAGTTACGACTACTGAATCCTACACAATTGCACTTTATAAGCACTTACATGAGTGCATGGATCGTGCTATGCCAAACAGAACCAAGATGCTATCCTCCAAGAAAAGGAAGCCAACCTGGTGGTCCCCTGCCATAAACAAACTGTACAACAGAAGGAAGAAACTGTTGCAAAAGAGGGTAAAATCCCATGAGTGGAGGAGCTCCCTGGTCAGCCTCAGTAAGAAGCTGCAATCCATATCCTCCAAAGTTAGTTACGAAAACAAAATCACCACTGTTCTAAAGACAACCACAAAGCATTCTACAGCTATGTCAAGAATCTCAATGGCAACAGTCAAATCTGCTCTGAGTTACAGCATAATGGCACGAAATATACAGACCCAACTGATATTGCCAACATCCTGGCAGATAGGATCAGTGCTAACTTTACCCCCCTCTCACCCATGAAAGAGCCCATCTCTATAATGGAAGAATGCAAAGTTGCTGTCATCATGGCTGCACAGGTAAAAACTACTCTCCAAAGCCAGGAACACAGCATCCATGGGACCAGACAACATCCCAGGCTGCATTCTACACGAACTACAGAACAAACTGGCACCACACCTAAGTATCATGTTCAATCATAGCCTCACCTTAGGCTTTGTGCCTGCTGAATGGTGCACAGCGATGGTTATCCCACTACACAAAGGGGGAGCCACCATGGACCCTGGGAACTAGTGCCCCATTAGCCTGATGAGCCTGGTCTGCAAGGCCATGGAACGTATCATCATGGAACTTATAAACAAAGACATTGGTAATCTCTAAACTCTGGACCACAACCAGTTCGGGTTTGTAAAAGGCAGCTTATGTCTATTAAACCTGATAGACTTCTTTGAAGCAGTCACCAAAGCCCTATGGCAAGGGTAAGGTGGTTCACACAGCCTATCTGGATCTTGCCAAGGCTTTCGACACTATCCATCACTCTGGAATTATAGATAAACTCACTAAACTAGGTACAAATCCCTATGTCACAAGATGGGTTGCCAACTGGCTCACTGACAGAACCCACACTGTGAAAGTAGCAGACTCCAAATCCAACTTCAGACCAGTGACAAATGGAGTACCACAGGGATCAGTCCTGTGTCCTGTACTGTTTGGTATCTACTTCCCTGAAGTACAGGCTAACACAGAAGGTCTTTGGCTAATGAAGTTCCCAGATGACTGCAAACTAGGAGCCATAATCAAAACTACTAATGATGTGGACATCCTACAAAAGGGCCTCACTGAGACAGATGCCTATTGTCAAAGCCATGGCCTCAAGCTCAGTGCCAAAAAGTGCATTGTCATCCCCTTTGGTAAAAACTCTGCACCCATGAACTACAACATAGGTGGTAGTATACTTAACACTGAAAGTGTGATAAGAGACCTTGGGACACAGGTGGACAGTGGCCTCTCCTTTGATAATCACATTACCACAGTAGTCAGGAAATCCTTCTACTTGGCACACCTCATCACAAAAGGTTTCTCATGCAGAAAAAAAGAGGTCATTGTTCCCCTCTACTCATCACTCATTAGATCCATTATAGAGTACAACGCCCCTTTTGGTATGTACCTCACAAGACATCTACAACAACTGGAAAGCCCGCAGAAATACCTCACAAAAAGGATTACTGGCCTCAAATACATGCCCTACACAGACCGTCTCAAAACACTCCAGCTTTACTCTGTCACATATTGCCTACTCAGAGGTGATCTCTGCCTAACACGCAAAGCTATGTCAAACACAGAGCTGTTGGACATGCTCCACTTAAAGAAATCCCCATCCCTCCTAGCTTCAGCCCCAAAACCCGGACCTAAATACAAAAGGAGGGGGTGTATCTATTTTCATAAAGGGTACCCACACCTCCAGGTTAGTGGCACAGCACGAGGCCTCGGAGACCATCCAAGTGCAACTAACAGTGGCAAAGCTGCTTATCAGATTGTAGCCTGCTACAGATTACCTACCTTGTCTCAGGACCCTCACTCAGCATTCCTGAGAACACTGGAAAATATAAAGGTCCTACCAAACACCATGATATTAGGAGATTTCAGCTACCCAAACATTGACTGGGAGAATTACTCAAGTACAAACTCCTTTGCCCAATGCTTCCTAGAGTTTATAAACTCAAACGCCCTGGAACAGCTGGTCACCATGCCCACTAGAGGTGACAACATACTGTACCTGATCATCACCAACATGGGGGATCAGTGTTCCATACCAGAGGTAAACCCCTCACTGGTAAGATCTGATCATAAAGTAATCACACTGGACATCCACATCTCGACCTCACCCCCATTCAAGGAAACCACTGTGAAAAACTTTTCAAAAGCAAACTTCATACTTCTCAAGACTGGAGTGGAAAGTTTCAAAGCCCCCTTGCTACAGGATAATACTATCCAATCCACAGAATCCTTTACAAGTGCATTCTATGAGCATCTACAGGGATGCATGGATCGAACCATCCCAAGTAAAACCAAGACTCACTCCTCCAAAAAGAGGAAACCAGTCTGGTGGTCCCCGGCCATACATAAGCTATACAACAGAAGGAGGAACTACTACATGATAGTGCAAAATTCCAAAAAGGAAAGACATCACTGATCATTATTAGCAAGAAACTACGATCACTCATAAAATCATCCAAGGCCAATTTCTAAAGAAAAATTGCCAAGGAATTTAAAGATAACTACACAGCCTTCTTTAGCTATATCAAAAATGTAGGTGGCAACTCTCAGATATGTTCTGAGCTACTGCAAAATGGCAAAAAAATACACTGAACCAACTGACATTGCCAACATACTGGCGGACAAGTTCAGTGAAAACTTCAACCCCCTCAACCCCAAAAAGGCCCGTGTCCATCCCAGAAGAATGCAGACCCCCAGACATCATGGACATGCAGCTAAAAACAGCCCTCTCCAACGTTAAGAACACAGCATCAATGGGACCGGATGGTGTCCCAGGCTGCGTCTTACACGAGCTCCAAAAGGAACTAAACCTTCACTTAAATTCACTGTTCAGACTCAGCCTTACCACAGGCTATGTACCCAAAGAATGGTGTACAGAAACAGTCATCCCACTCCACAAAGGTGATGCCACAACAGAACCTGGGAACTATCTCCCTATAAGCCTGACCAGCCTGGTCTGCAAAACTATGGAGGGAATTATCATGGAACTCATAAACAGTGACATTGGGAACCTCCAGACACTGGACCCTACCCAATTTGCCTTTGGTAAAGGCAGATCCTGCCTCCTAAACCTAGTTGACTTCTTTGAAACAGTTACCAAGGCAATAGATGAAGGGAAGGTAGTCCACACAGCCTACCTGGACCTCGCCAAGGCCTTTGACACCATTCCCCACTCTGGCATCATAGACAAGCTTACCAGCTTGAACATTAACCCCTATGTCATGATATGGGTGGCCAACTGGCTCATGGATAGAACACACATGGTCAGAGTTGTGGGTGCCATGTCTGACAACTAACCAGTCACAAGTGGCGTCCCACAGGGCTCGATCCTGGGACCCCGCCTGTTCAGTATATACTTGTTTGAGGTACAGGCAAGCACAGGAGGACTATGGCTGACCAAGTTTGCAGATGACTGCAAACTGGGGGCCATAATCAACTCTCCGACTGACACAGACTTCCTCCAGCATGGTCTTACAGAGACAGATACCTGTTGTCAAAACCATGGCCTCAAACTGAATGCCAAAAAATGCATAGTCATCCCCTTTGGAAAAAACAAAGTGCCCACAAATTACCACAAAGGTGGTAATCCACTAGGTCTGGAAAATGTAATTAGGGACCTGGGGACCCATGTAGAGAGTAACCTCTCCTTTGATAATCACATTGCCAAAGTGGTTAGAAATTCCTTCTATGTAGCCCACCTAATCATGAAAGGGTTCACCTCTAGTTCAAGAGAAGTCATTGTGCCCCTCTACTCATCACTCATTAGGCCCATAATAGAGTACAATGCCCCATTTGGTATGTACCCTAATCGGCACATGCAACAGCTGGAAAGACCACAGAAGTACTTCACCAAGAGGATCATGGGGCTCAAAGAGATGCCCTATGCAGCTCGACTAAAGAAACTCCAGCTCAACTTGGTTGCTTACTGCCTGCTCAGAGGTGATCTATGCCTGACGTATAAGGCCATGTCCAACCTGGAATTAATGGACATGCTCCAACTCAAGAAAACCAAATCTCTTAGAGCCACACACTCCAGTGAAGAAAACCTCAGCACAGCAATAAACAGGACATGCTGGAGGAATAGATTCCTGTCCCAGAGACTTCCCTCACTCTGGAATGGAATCCCAGTTTATGTTAGGCAAAGCCACTCGCTGACTTTCTTCAACAGGAATCTTTACGAGTGGATGGGAAATTGTAAATTTACCCCTGGGGATCACTACAGTGGCCCTGCTAGACAGAGGCCCAGGAAACTAATTTAAAAGGGAGGTGAAAGCCAACACATTCTGGCTAGGCTTATAAATGCCCTTGGGCAGATAGCCTAGTACCTACCTATGAACCTATGAACCTACACGTTCTAGGGACCTAAACCTTGTCACCACAATAAACAGAACATGACGGAGGGAAAGATTCCTGTCCCAGGGACTTCCCATACTCCAGAATAAACTATCTATCTATATCAAACAAAGCTCCTCATTAGCACTCTTCAAGAAAAATCTTGATGATTGGATGGGAAATAGGAAATTCACCCTGGGGATCACTTCTGTGTCTCTGCTCAACAGTGGCACAGGAAAATAAATTTCTTGGGTGGCAAAAGCCAGGGTATCTTTTTGGCTGGGCTTGTATAGGCACCAGGGCTGATAGCCTAGTACATACCTATGAACCTATGAACCTTTGAGCCTTGCCTAAAAAAGGTAATATGGGGACAGCAAGAGCCTTGGCCAGTAGTCAGAAGCATAGGGGCGACAGGTGCAAACCATCTGTAGAGAAGCAATGAGGCTTGTCTATCATGTCATCACAGGCAGACAGAGATTGGATCCCCTTTGAATGACACCAGAAGCTCAGCCAATTGTTGAAGTTTATCATCTTTCTGTTATATTGCAGTATCATGTAGGTGTAGGTAAGATGCTACTCAAGGACAGGGTCATACCAGCCTGGGCTACATGATCACAGAGCGAATATATATCTCTTGTCATGTTGTCCTGGGAGGTATGTCTCAGATCATTCACACTGACATGTACAAAGAACACATCATATATGTACCTGTTCTGGAGTGATGTAAGTGCTTGTGTTATGTGGCGGATCATAGCACCTGACAGACAACTGACAGTAAACTTCCCCTTGTCCAGCCGAGTGAGTGGAACATCTGTGTGCCTGACTATGAAGTCACCTATTACTAGTGTGTTGGGTATATTGTTTTGCCTTAGGGCCTGTTATGAGGCACACTGCTTTGGTATATTATGTGTTTTCTGGCGTGTGCATGAAGGTGCATGTTGCTTGCTTGTCTGCTTAGGAGGACACTCTCTCTTTTCAGATTAATATTTGTATTCTCCGAGTATGGTAATGTGTATTTATGTGTGTGTTTTGCTGGTGCTTATATTGTAAGTCTATGTGAGACAGTTGGTGTTGTGGTTGTATGGCCCTACTCCTCCTGAATGTATTGTCCAGTATTGGGTTGACAGAGCTTAGTCACCAGTTTGACCCTGTGTGTGCCAGCATGTGGTGCATCAACCCATATATGATATGGTCATGGCCTATGCATGCAATACACTCACAATACACCTAGTATGATAAGCCTGCCGAGGATAGCAAATATGAAAAAAACCTTTGGGCAAACTATCAGCAAGTAATGTCTATATTGCATCCTGTAACTCCATGTTGCTTGCTGAAGTGTAAAGACGTACTTAGTTTGGATTAAGAACCCCGGACTTGTCAACTGTGTGGGTGTTTGTGTGTGTGTGTGTGTGTGTGTGTGTGTGTGTGTGTGTGTGTGTGTGTGTGTGTGTGTGTGTGTGTCTGTCTATCCCTGGGGAGAGAGCAACCTTTTTGGAGACTGCTCACACATCTTAAAAGTGGTATGCTCATCTTTGTCAAGTCTGATGATGTCACCATCCTACAAATATACCTGTGGAAAGAAAAAAGCCCAGTAATGTGTACAGTGTGTTGTGTAAATGCATGCTGCTGTGGTATCATAATGGAGTTAAGTAGGGGTTCAAATCCTGCACTTGCCGACTATAAGTGTGTGTGTGTCTCCCTGGGGAGGAGCAACCTTTTTGGAGACTACTCACACCCCTTAAAAGTGGTATACTCATCTTTGTCAAGTCTGATGATGTCACCATCCTGCAAATATAGCTGTGAAAAAGAAAATATCCCAGTAATGTGTATAGCATGTTGTGTAAATGTGTACTGCTGTAGTATCATAATGTAGTTAGGTAGGGGTTTAAATCCTGCACTTGTCGAGTGTGTATGTCTCCCCTGGGGAGAAACAACCTTTTTGGAGACTACTCACACCCCTTAAAAGTGGTATACTGATCTTTGTCAAGTCTGATGATGTCACCATCTTACAAATATACCTGTGGAAAAGTGCAATCCTAGTAATGTGTATAGAGTGTCATGTGAATGCATATTGCTGTGGTATCATAATGTAGTTAGATAGGGGTTTGGATCCTGCACTTATCAGCTGTGTGTGTCTCCCTTGGGAAGAGCAACCTTGACAAGTCTGATGATGTCACCATCCTACAAATATACCTGTGGAAAGGTGAAATCTTAGTAATGTGTATAGTGTGTCATGTAAATGCATACTGCTGTACTATCATAATGTACTTAGAAAGGAGTTTGAATCGTGCACTTGCTGACTGTGTCATTGTGTTCTAGGTGTGTGACACTGTTGGTCAATGTGGAGTGGGTTTTGATTTTTCTAGTGTATGACATATCACAATGACAACTGTATGTGCATTACACATGTAAGGTAACTGTGGGGCAAAGCCATATACATACATGTGACCTCAATTATTTCATAAGTGGGTACTCTGCTTTCTCCATGAACGCATCTGTTATCTTTGCCAGAGCATGCTGGCACTTTCCAGACCTTAGGTCACTTCTGTATGCTTGTGACAAGCTTAGCCACTGCAGTGATCCCTGGGCTACATCTTCTGTTTCACATCCACTCATCACGGTTTCTATTGAAGAGTGTGAATGAGGGTTTATGCTTGAGGCATATTTGAATCCTGCTCCAAAGCAAGCAAAGTCTGGCAAAGACGACTAATCATTATAGGTGTTCAAAAACCTCTGTGGATGTGCATGCAAACCCTTTATTGCTTATGTGCTCCACAGAGGGATTTCCAAAACCCTTTGGTAATGTGATTATCAAAGGAGAGATGACTAAACACATAGCTCTATGTATACATTAGTATCTGTTCCACATTTTGGGGGCTACTAACTATGTAGTACTCTGGGGATACTTTGTTTTCTAAAAGTGGATAATTATGCTTTCTTTGGCTTATAGCTTTATAGCATGAGTTGGACACCAGGTATCTGTCTCTATGATACCGTTTTGGAGGATGTGTGTGTCATCTGGAGAGTAAAGTATAGCTCACAGTATGCATTTTCATCAGATGTGGGAAGACATATCCCTACTGTGTTTGCTTGTACCTAAGAAAGCTATATGCCAAACATGAGTGGTCCAAGGACTGAGAGCAGGTGAATACCACTTGTTATTGGCATAGAATTGTACATGGAGGCTGAAATGTTACTGTGTGTCCTACATCTGTGTGTCAGTTGTCAATCCATCATCTAGCAATCGTTTATGGTCAGTCTGTTGAGGTTATGTATAATAACAGAATGTGGGATGGGTATGAATTGCTGGTGAGCTATAGCTTGGCTGTGTGGACCTCCCCTCCCTCACCTATAGCCTTGTTAACTGGCTTTAAGTCTACTAGATGTAGGAGCCATGATCTGGCCTTTAGAGAACCTAAGTGGGTATAGTGCAGTGTTTTCAGGTTCATAATGTCTCTGTTAATGAGTTCCATAATGCTGTACTCCATAGCCTTCCAGATAACATTTGTCTGACTTATAGGGTGAGAGTTTCCAGGATCTGTTGTAGTTCTACCCTTAATCAATTTATGTTAACATTTGCACTGGGCGTGACGAGGGTGGACAGGTTTAGGAATAAGTATATTAGAGGGTCAGCCCAGATTTGAAGGTTAGTAGACCAAGCCAGATAGGCAGGATTAAGTTGGTTTGTACATGTGCTGAGAAGGGATGCAGAGTATATTGTGAAATAGATGCTAAGGATGAAGCCGCCAGATAACAGGAAAAGAGGAATGCCTAAGATGAGGTTTATGGCTGTGGTGAGAGAGGACATGCAGGTGGATGGTGTGACAGTGCAAGATGCAGAGGGCAGGAAGAAATGGAAACAGATGATCTACTGTGGTGACCCCTAATGGGAGCATCCAAAAGGAGAAGAAGAAGAAGATGTTGTAGCTCAACCCTTGTGGACTGTGAACACCATTACCATGTGTCATTCCACAAGTATGTAACCTGTATAGAGGCTGCATCTGGACAGAGTGTTTAGGTGAGTGGTGACTACATATGTCAGCTTGTGTATGACACAGCCAGGGACACTGTCCAGTACCATTGCCAATGTGGTTTGGACTTTGGTAAAGAGATGTTTTAACTAGACTGTCTGTGAATCATCAGGTTTTACATTCTTCAGGTCTGGAAATGTGGCCCTTGTGTAATGACAGGGTGGTGAAATCCGCATTCAAACTGTCTGACAAGAAATTGGTAATGTCAGTCAGATAAGTGTACTTTGTGACCATTTACATTAACTGTGACCTGATCTGAAATTTCCCCTGTAGATTATAAACAACACTAAAGAAAGCTTTAGTGTTGTCTTTGGAATCCTTGCCATTTTGTATTTTGAAGCTTGCCTTGTATGTTTATTGAGGGATTGTATTTTCCCAATGATACTGACCAGAGAGGTTATCCCTTCTTGGTATGTAACTCTTTTTTGGTACAACTTCACACCTTCTATTATATATTTAGTTTATGGCAGGGGTCCAGGAGACTAATGCACTTTTACTGTATAAGTGAGCATTTCTTGTGTTTGTGATAGCACGGTTCATGCAACCCTGTAGGTGAACAGTGTACATTACTAAAGGATTATGCAGCTGGGACAGTGTTAACCTTAGTAATGCAAACCAATGACAGACAGCAACAACAGCATCACCCACAGCACAGTGTCAACCCGTGTCATACACACACATGCGTACTCAAGTTCCAAAATGTGTGTAGTACAATGCATACTGGCCACCGATATAAACTATGGAGTGTTAACACTGGCCAATACAGGCCATGTCACCCTGCCCATGTGTCCAATATGCATGTACACACAGACAGTGCACCTCCACCATGTTCACAAATGGACACCTGCAAACCTGTGTTGCACACACCCCACACTTACTGTCCACTGTATAATGCATGCTGACACAACTACACACATCAGCCAAGTGGCACATGGGCAAACAAAAAACAATTGAAATAAACACTGGTGAAAACAATACAACATTACTAATTACAACTTTAATGCATCATGCCTGCTCAGCTACACCTTCAAGGGTATCATTACACTTTACTGCTGACAACATGCTACACATCCAACCATTGCTATACTTTATTAAAGTCACCCTGTGCATCAGAACCATGTTAGCCTATTCCTACATCAATGTTACAAATGACAGGAGGTGGCACAGGTTTCATCATATGCACAGGGTGTGTTGTTGGTTTGCCAGAGGCCTACACTGAGCCATACAATCGACATGTGTGTGTGAGTGTGTGTATGAGGGCCATGCCTACTGTTATGGGCCTATGTTGATGTAATGTGTGTGGGTATGTGTTTGCCCTAGGTTTCTGGTTTATGTGTGTGTGTCTGCATGCACACAGTTCCACCATGTGGCTGCCATATGCGGGGATTTGTGAGATAGCTACAGAATGTACCTGGCAGGCATTACAGATCACCATCTCTGGCCACGGATATGGAACCTGTGTCTGGCAGGGGTGCTACAGACAGTATCAGCTACTAATCCAGATTGGGTACTATCTGAAGAGGTTAACATATGACCACTGGATCCAGGTCCCTGCTGGGACTGGCCAGGGCCATGTGCATGTGGTCTGCTAGGATTGTCTATGGACAGTCCCCCCAACATTGCTGGGGCTGGTACTGGCACTACAAGAGTGTCTGTGACTTGCTGGATGTCCACGGCAACCTCCAGTTGCTGATGTTGCTGGCAAATGTCCACACTGACGTCTCAACCGTCCTGCACTGTCCTGACATATGGACATGACATTGTTGAGGATATCCAATGTCTCACCCCAATGTCTATCAATGACCTCAGTGTAGTTACATATGGCACTTGCTAGGTCACAGATACTGTCATGTACAGAGGTGTTATGAGCCCTCTGTGCCCTTAGTCCCTGTCTGTGGTAGTGATAGGTCATACAGACTAGGTCCTGTCCTGGTCTGGGTACGAGACTGAGGGGAATTATTTATTTCAAAGTTCTCACCAAAAAAATAAAAGGGTCTCAAAACATCTCCTATGCGCTGCCCGACTGAAAGAACTCCAACTCTATTTACGCACTGCTGCTCAGAGGGTGACCTTGCCTAACATACAAAGGCATGTCCAAACCCAGATTTGATTTGATGAATACCTCAAAAAATCTAGATCTGTCAGAGCCACAAAGGGCGAGACTTTAAACCTTACACGGGCTATTAATAGGACGGCTGGAGGGATAAATGGATGGGCTTGAGATATAACCCAGGGGATTACCTCAGTGTCACTGCTCGACAGAGGCACAGCAAAATAATGGATACTAAAGGTGGTAAAGCCACAAACTAATAGCTAGGCTTGTAAATGCCCTCGGGCAGGTGTACTGCTCCATTTGTGTCTGTGCCTCGATGACAGCCTGGTACATGCGTGTGTTAGAACGAGGTGTGGCACATCTGCCAGGGGCATGATGACCAGCAGTGCTCTGATGAGAACCCCTGGGCATCTGCCTATGTGGTACCATTCCAGACATCTGGCTATGGCTGCTGTGTCCTGATACATGTGCCATAGATACCACACTGTCCTGGCCAGTGCCAACCATACACTGTCCCTCAGCTAAGGGCAATGGTTATAATGGATGTACAGGCAGTATGACTGTGTGCATGGATGGGGTGGAGACTTGTGTACTGTCAATTGGTGGCCCAACAACAGACCCTGACAAACCTGCCTGTGCCTCAACACACCTATCCTCATCATCACTGTCTGTCTCAGTGACATCAGGTTCCCTGCTGTACTGAACCAGCCCCACCTTGACACCTGTGAGAGGAAAACAGGAAACACACATTAAGACCTGAACGTGACTTCAGACCACATGCACACATGCACGCATCCACACATGCACACATGCGCACGTGTGCACATGCGCACATGCACACATGCACACACACCAAAATACACTCCTCCCTAAAGCAGACACACACAACACCAGTAATCACAGAACATACACAATAGCAGGTGATGGTGGGGTACGGTATCACAAGCAAAACAGTCATATCACACGTGTCAGCATGCAGGACATGTGTTGGTCAACAGCATGTAGTGCAAGTGTAGTCAGTCCTTGTTACTAACAGTATACATGGCTTTGATACATGTGTTTTGTTATTAGGTGACGGCCCTTCTCCTGAAGCATAATGCATACATGGACACAACATTGCTGTGCAGGTATTCATAACCCTGTAATGTACTGTGCTCCATAACTCACAGGTGTACATACCATTGCTGGATGTGTATCTGTGTGTCAGATAGGTATCCAATGCTGATTACAGCCTCTGTGTCTTTAGCAAATAATTGTGGACACATTTTTAGCACATGCATGATGAGTATTCACACAACATCATCAGTGGTGCATGGATAATTGATGGAATATCATTCGGCCACATACCCAATATACGGTACTTATGGTGAGTGTAGATCATATTGTGGACATGCCAGTCTCATCCATGACATGGCATGCTAAAACACAACTACATATTTAAACACTGCACATACCCAATGTGTGTCATATGACCTAGCCACTCAATAGCATCACAAGACATAAATGTGTCAGTTGTGCAAATGGTGATTGGTATGCAGACTGTTTAGAGGTGCATATGTGTGCACACATGCAACATTAAGGTGTATAGCAATGAAAGCTATGTGTAGTACTGTGGTTACAATAACTGGATGTAGGCCATCATCATGAAGCATCATGTGGTCACTCAAGGCTACAAATGTTTCCCAAACCAGCACTAATCATGCTGTACCAGAACTGTACTACCTTGGCTAAATTCACCATTTCACAACCAGTTGTTATGTGAGTTTGTAAGGAGGCCAATAAGGAGCACTCCCTGACATGAATGTGCAGTGTATTGCAGAGTGTTTAAATGCTCCATGATAGGCCTCTTCAGGTAAATTATGTGCAATGTGTGGATGAGATTTTGGATACTGGAGTGTGTCTTTTCAGAGGGTTTGGGAATCCTTTATGTGTAGCATGTTAAATGCTCTGTGTATGACATAGATGTGTATGTTATGTGCATGTTGAGTATCAACTGTGCCTATCCAATGGTCACTACAGTCTAGCTACATTTGTTTGAGATGGTCTGGGTATTGCATGTGTTTGAGGCAGCTAATCACATTAGTGAGATGTATGTGCTCTTACACCAAACATGCACAGCATGCATTATGGGTAGGTGTGTTACATGTGTAAATGGCCTACACCTTAACTATGACATGCACTTTTTATTTACAATAATAAATGTAGAACACACTCACCAGCATCTATCCGCTGCCTTGATGTCACCCCAGAGGTGCCTACATAGAGCTGAGACAGTTTGTCAGTGGCCACAACTGTGGCATTGTTACTGTGTGTTTGCAATCTGACAGTACAACAACAGTTTACATTCACAGGGCTAGAGATTTTGTTCCGAATTATCAGTATTGCACAACAACAGGCTCCACATCTTTGAACAACACACTCTACATCTCACGTATGCATGCTCTACCAATACAGATAACAGTAGTCTACAGATATGCAATGTTACCTGCATGCTAAATGTGTGCTTGCTGGGTGGCTCCAACCTTCATCATGGTGTATGTCTGCTGCTGTTGTTGTTGGGCAGATGCCAGCAGGCTCCTCTACTCTGGTGAGGGGGGGTGGATATTAACACCCCCTCCTGTTGCAAGCTGTTGTCTACGCACATCAGCAGCATGCTGATGGACATGTCTGAGAAGATCACTGCAGTGGTGGCGTACCTGCTCATATGTCTGGTTATGCAGGCCTACATCATTTACCCTGCGGACAACATCTTGCCACATTGCAGTAAGGTCCTGCTGGTCCTGGCTGGTTCGTGAGAACTTGAAACGGTAGTGCTGAATCATACTGCTAGTAATGATATCATCTTCAGCACTACTGTAACTGGGGTTCCTGCGATGGGCCATGATCCCTGGAAGACATAAATACAAAAATATGTCTGAGCAAGTCATATGGCACATTTAACATTATACAGTACAGATATCACTGAACTGCCATAAATAGCATCCTATAAGCTAACCGAGAGTGAAACACTGTAACTGCCACTTATCACTGCTCATCCCACAACTGCTTGAAAGTACCTTGCTCACTCTCTATCTAATGATCCATGTTCTGCACAGCAACACAATAAAATCCCTATATAAGACTATACAAGAGTACCTGGCACACTGTATGCAACACAATGCACCACCTAGCCACAGCAGATATACATCAAGCTGATGTGTAAAGAAATATATCATCCATCACAATCAGTGTAAGGTCCAGTAAATGTATTACTATTATACCACAAAACTTGTTAATGGCAAACCTGTGGCCAAAATATGTGCACAATTGGGAATATAGGTTGCATACTGCTGTAGTACACTATGAATGTTGCTAGATACGCAGTTATATGATTTACCACACATATGTCAAAGGACATGTTACAGACATACCGACACACACATCAGACATAATTACAGGACATAAAGGTATGACAACCCAGATAAGCTTTCAGTGTGTACTATATAGTACTGTGTGTCAGTACTTACATAACCTTAATGTTGAGAAATGTAATCTGTGATAAATACAGGGACCACACAAAACAGTGGATGCAAGAAATGTGGACATATACCATACTTTGCTGTACAGGCCCAGAGCTTCATGTAGTACTACAGTACACACGGGATTTGGATTCAACATCGGTACCAATCAATAATCATAGATGTAGTGTTTTAGCCTCCAATGACACACCCTAGTTAAAACCAAGGGACTTCATCACACTGTATGCAATAGCACTTGTTCTGCCTAGCAACAGAATATACAGCTTTTGCTAGGATCAAAGCAAGGACCCATAATACCATGACATAAACAGTTTCCCACTAAGCTATCCAACAGATACATATCTTTGACATATTCACAAACATATTGACCATCACAGTCAGTCATCAGTACAAAGAATCTATTGCAACAAGTAGATGTATGTATGTATGTATGTATGAGTATATATAACTCTCTCTCTCTCTCTCTCTCTATATATATATATATATATATATATATATATATATATATATATACATATACACATCCATTGGTCTATATATACATATATATGTAGGCACATATACATTTCACCTTTCATAGTGAGAATATCAATTATACAAAGGATGTAAGGTGTACAGTAATGTAATAAAATCGCACAGTCTTGGGATAAATGTATTGAATGTGTTCACAGCCCAGGTAGCTTTAGCAGGCCTTACTGGCTTCAACATTGCAAACTGAACAAACCACCCACAGTGTTTAACCACCACATGTCATATACCAGCACTGTATGCTGTCTTGTTTGTCACACACTAAAACCTACATACAAATATGTGCATACTAACCTTCACCAACATATATATCTCCACCCTTCACAACCAGTTGCAATATGTCCCCTACTCTATGCACATATACATATGTGAATATATATGACACATATATATTTCTCTGTATGTGCATGGCATACGCACACAAGGTCCACACTGTTGTAAGTCCCTGGACCTCACAGCTGAACTGTTGGGCCTTGCTGCAACACAAACAGGTGTCACATATGAATACACACTAACATTAGGGGGGTATATATGGCTAAAGATGCTAGATAAGCATACTAGACCGATACAGCAGTTGCCAATGCTAAGCTACACTTTAATATGACTATCATGCATGTGTTGTTCGGTCACACCCATGTTTATATATGTCAGCGCTAATCCCCCCAACAGCCATTGGCCACACTACTGTACAGAACACAGATAACATGGATCAGATCTTTGACATTTAATGCTGAGCTACACATTTCACAGGTATGTCCCACTGCCCACAGGTACACACAGTATTGTCCATAGCAGTAGTTAAACAGAACATCTGTGCATAAAGAAGTACTGCTGCCATATATGAATGGTTCACATTATGTAGACTATTCTTCAATAACATCTACTACATGCCAGTAAATACATACGTGTCACATACATTTCCTTTGTATAATTTGGCAATATTTATTTTTCTTTTTCCTTTTCTCTGCCTGCCTGTCTGTCTGTCTGTCTCTCTCTCTCTGTCAGTCTCTGCAATAGAGTGATTGAGTTTGTTGGCAGAGATTGCAGCCTGCTTTTGTAGGAATTTGCACATGAGCATGTGATGGCCTCTGCACCAATTAGTGGCCGCCATTTGCTAATTGCATGCAGCCTGCTGTGTAGTAATTGCAGTAATCACTGTCATAGCAACCCAGTACTATAAATTTCTGACTCATGTAGGTGTGGCCCTTTCAGCTTTCCAAGATGGATATCATCCTTGTTTGATGTGGACATCATTGTTTAAGACAGAAGGTTGGTATAGTTCTTATATCAGAAGCCAGGGGTGTAGCCAGAAATTTACATTTTGTACACAGACCTAATGTTGCTGCTTCCAGTACCCACTTGTCAGTGTAGAAATGTACTCACCCCTCAAAATGCTACCCCACAATTCATGGAAAGATGTACTTTCTTTTCAACTGTTACAATTAACTGCCATACAAAGCTAGTTATTGAGATGTATTCCTTTGGCACAAGAATTGTTTGTGAACTGCTATACTGTGATTATTCATTTACTCAGTTCTAAACAGTTTGTGCTTTTTTAGTGTGGACATTAGCACAAGCTGCTCAGAAAAACTGGACACATTTCAGTACTGTGAGTACGCTTACCTACATCCTTGGTAGACCCTGCCCACACAGGTATATTCTACATTTAGGTAGGGTTGCAGAAGTACAGAGAGCGTAAGTACTATTGTGTGGATTTTATTATGCTGGACTTACAGGGTTGCTGTGTACATGTTAGTTTATCAAGGCACGCAGTCTGTCTGCGTAACTCCCAACTGTGGACCTATCCACATGATAGCCAGAGAGTAGCCTGTTATTTTTTGTCTGTACCCCACACAGGTCTTTTCAGCAATAGAGCAATGGCATTCTTAAAGTTGGTTGCTACCAGTACATGGCTACATCCATTTGTATTTCAGTGTTGTATTCCTACATAAGGGTATGCTTCCGAAACTCCTTCCAAAGCTATTTGCACAGTGTGTAACAGCAGAAAGGCTGATATGCCTGTGTGTTTCTGCCTCTGCCAGACCTCTCAGCCACTCAGGTACATATTTGAACAGACTCAGGGAAAAGTAAAGAAAAAGTCAGGGACAGTCAGGGACACATTTTAAAATATTAGTGCCATTAAGTTGAGAAATTGTGAGAATCAGAACATATGAATTGATACACCTTTTCTGAAGTAAAAGAAGTGTCTAACTCTTAATTTTTGTCATTATTCATTAAGTGTAATTCACCACCTTTCTGGCCAAAGTCAGTAGTTTTCGGAGGGATTCAGAGGGACAGAGCTAAAATTTGTTTCAAAATCAGGGACATCCCTGAAAATTAGGGACAGTTGCGAGGTATGGCCTCTGCCCTAAACCTATATGCCAGTGTTTGTCCTTCTGTGATACTGTGTGGGGTTGTAAAGTGATGGTGTAACATTATTTCCTCCTAGAATGGCTGCTTCTCTTATCACAGTCATGTAATGTAATCCCACAACAACTGTTGGTCAACATCCACAGAACAAGTTGTGGGTATGGTATTCCTATTTTTCCTTTACATTCACTCATTCTGATGCATGATATATTTATTTAAGCACCACCTTTATGTATGTTTACCGTGGCTTAGTGGTACTTCATGTTGTGTAGTGTGTGCAAGGTCCAGGGTTTGAGACTTACAGAGGTGTTTTATTTTGCTCCTGAGCAGAACAAGGGCCCTCACATACAGAGTGACTAAGGCACTTTTAAGCAGTTGTCAGTGGGGTTTGCGTGGGTTTCCACATTGCTGCGCATTGCTTAGAAAAAAGAAAATAAGCACAAACTCGCACAAACCCACTAACTACTGCTTAATAGTGCTTACTCTGCTAACCCCCGTGCTCATTTCTTTGAAAGAAAAGAAAAATGGGGAGATTGGAAAGTGGTGAAAAAGGGGTACAGAGAGTGAAGGACAGTATGGAACATAGCTCGGAATGTGCAGGACGGGTGTAGGGAAGGTCCATAGCTGCCGATTTCTTCAACAGCAACAGCTTTGCATATGCAATAAATTTGGAGGTAGATATGAAACCTTCAACCCCTGAGAGAGGGGTGAGGACAACAAAGTATGTTGTAATGCCAATTAAATAAAATTTCATGTGTCCAGTGGACATTTGTGCAAAATGGGCAGCTTTGTATGGGGTGTAATTTTTTTTTTTTTGGGAGCAGATTGCCCTTTTTTTCAGATGAAAGTGGAATGTAGGGTAGGGGAAGTAGGTATATTTGGGGAGGTAGGTTGGGGAGATAGACAAGACAAACAAGATGCATACAGGGGCTGTATATGACACATCTAGTGGGTGAACACTTTTGTCAGGGAGGGATGTTTGGAAATTGCAAGCCCATGAGCCCCCAGATGGAAACAGTGGGACTGAGGTCCCCACCCATGGGCAGTCACCACTGCACCCTCACGGCCCAGATGGTGGCTGTGCTGGGGGCTGTGTAGGAGGGGCAGGCTGAACCAGGAGTTGTGCTACTCGGGCCTCAAGCTGGCGTAGAGGTTCTGCAACAGAACATTCAATCTCTCTACGCACCACAGCCTGGACCATTCGAAGGGTGATAGGTGTCCCTCCTCCACCCACGTTTGCACGGGGGGGCATGCCCCATCCCCTGCAGTGCTTCCACTTGAAGGTGGCACAGGCCCAGTGGAGGAGGAGGTCCCAGGCTGGGCACTAGATCTGCTGGTGCCAGGTGCCATGGCCAGCTGAGGTGAGACAGGTGGGTCCGCTGGGACCAGCCTTCCCATACGGACTATGTTTTGGAGAGTTTAATAAAGATATGAATTAGTAACATTCAACAGCATTCCCATTTAGTTATAACAGCATGCAGAAGTATTCCCATTAACCCAACACACCAGATCTTCAACAGTTGAAAAGCAAGCATAACACATGCATAAATAGAACAATAGTGGACATTACAACAGCACGCAGGCTGAATTGATAGCAACAGGCCACAAATATTGTGGTATTTTAGCAGGGCACATACATAGAAATAAATGCAAATATTTATAAACCAATAGGACATATGTCCCAACAAGTGTTTTAAGATTAGACATACCGATTGAGGTGTGGAATTGCATTTTTATGCACATACAGTAGGGTGGAAAAAGATAGCTCAATTAACAACTTATATATCCTTCTAGTTTTCACTACATTCCTATTAACTGCAGTTATATGTCCCTTACATGTATTATTACACTACCCAAATGTCCTTATATTGTGCAACTGGATTTTGCTAGATCATTATATACATAAGGTGTATCTTACATACAAACTGTCCAAGATGCAGATGTTACTGCAACATATTTTGAGAGTTGCTCACACACACTACTGCTAAGATGATACACTGACAGCTCTACTTTCATATAATTATCTAGATATGTTCAGGTGAAAGTATTAGTTATATGTTAACAGCTCCCTACATTTCTGGCAGCACACTGACATTTCTGGGGAACACAATACCAAGCTACTCATGTGCCAGATTAACCTGTACATGCTGGGCATGAACCAACAGTTGAGGGCTGTAAATATGCATAAAAGCTACTGGCACTCCCTTCATCCACGTTATATGGGCCTACCCAAGTGTGGGTTGACACTGCTTAATACAACACTACTATTTGTAGAATGCAACAGTACAACAACATATCAAAGAAAATGACACAGACGCACTCCAGGAATTATACATTTATTAAAGGATTATTACACCTTTATTTATTGGGTTAAAACACTTTTTGAAGGCTCTCTCATTTATTTTATATAACAGTACATGCAGAATAATCACTAACCTGCCTGATTTCGCAGCCTTTGCAGCCTATCTTCATGGGCTTGCTGGTTCATAGCCCGGACACCTGCAGCTGTGAAATAAATGCAGTGATATTGAGACATACCTATCCACAGTATAGACAAGCATAGCAATTCTTAACTACTTAATACAATGGCTACTTACTCAGTACTGGGACATAAAGCATCGCACGGGATTCCTGGATCCACTGGTCCAGTTGATCCTCCCTATGTTGCTTCAGGTCAGAATAATGGTGCCTGACCTGCTCACTAGTCCAAGGAACACCAGTGGCATTAGTGAGATCACGGGCAAGACTGTTCCAGGCCTCCGTTTTATATTGGGTACCATGGTACTGGCCCCGCAGGAGTCTTTCCTCATGATTGTGGATAAGGAGCCAAACCATTACTTTGGACTCCTCAATGCCCCAGCGTTGCACTCTAAATCAAGTGCCTTCTCTAACACCAGCCATGCTGACTGCAGAAGGAAGCTACAACCAGTTATAGCAAGTATTCCCGCCTATGGAGCTTAAATATGCCTAATTTCCCGCACTTATTTGTGATTGGTCACTTTTGGAAAAACTCAGCTGTAGGCACACCTGCTTAGCTGATGTTGGCAATGTTTAAAATTCCTTTGATACATATGTGTCTGTTGAAAGTGCATGCTTATGAGATGCTGTCATGGCTTAGTGGTTAAGTACTATGACTATAGTGCACAGTATCCTGCATTCGAGCCCTGCCACTGCTTTTTATTTTCCTACTGGGCAGACCTGATTGGTTAAGGTACAGTAAAGGAGGTGTGGCCGTGTTTAACCAGCTTTGCTCTACTTTGCCTGACTTTGCCCAACGTTGCTCAACTTTGCTCGATGTTGCTCGACATTGCCCGATGATGCGTTGGTTAGGGTGGTGTGCAGCTACGTGCAAATACATTGTTGTTGTGCTGGTTAGCGAGGTGCACAGCTATGCGCAAAGACATTTCGCTGGTTAACGCAGTGCGCAGTGATGAGCAATTGGATTTAAATATGCTCAATACTGGTAAAATGTGCTTAGCAGTACTTTATATTGCTTAAAATAGGGTACTCATGCCTCAGAATGCATAACCATTTCACCTTCATATATATATATATATATATATATATATATATATATATATATATATTTATATATATAATCCGTTCACTACTACATTTAACTTTTCAATGCTTTTTACAAAACTTATACAAATTTTTGTATACAGATTTCCAACAGAAAATGGAACGTGCAGTAGTGGGACTTGAACCGGTAATGACTCCTCTTTGTGCAAAGGGTCTAACCACTACACTATCGCTATTTTTCTTAATTTGCATATATTTTTCTTATTATCCTCTCCTGGTGTCTAAGCTGCTAACTGTAGCTAAGCAATGGGCCAACCCGCGCAAACACGTGCAAATACGAGCAGCTATATCGGATGAAATTAAAAAAATTTAAAAATCTTTCTATTTTTAATTTTGTCAGTTGTTTAACATGTGGGGGAGTGTAGTGTTACATTGTGCACATGTGAGCGGACTCGGTCATGTAACTTGAAATTGTGGCATTTCTTCATTGCAGGGGCGTGGATTTTTGGACTGCTCGGCAGTCCGATATGCCCCTACACTTGCCCGTGCTCCATATAAGCTTTAGAGTTGAGGCAGAGCGCCCTCATTAATATGCATGGCACGCTGCCATCATACTCTTAGACTGGCGCTTCCGTGTAAGAGTAATCTAGTCTTACATGGAAGATTAGTAAATCCTGGGGAGGGTTTATTAAAATTAGACCTCCTTCTTCCTTTTTAACATTTAACCCCCCCCCCCCTTCACTGGATTCCATCTAGAAACCCAAATATTATACATTTCTTTCTCAAATGTCAATGGAATACTGAAACCTCTGCTAAATAAGGAATTCTAGACAATAGAATATAATTAATTAAATGTAATTTTTTAAATGAGAGTGTAAAAGATTTCTGAAGCAAACAAGTATTTTTTATTTCTTCTAATTTCTCTTTCCATATCATGATTGTAATTTCTTGTTTCTAAAATGTATTCCAAGTACTTTTATTTATGCCTTATTAAAATGAATCCCTCCTATTATACTTTCAAAACATAATCCTCAACTTTTTTATTTATTTATTGCAAATCCTATTACCTGTATAACTTCTTGTAAATGCTTTATCACTATACTCATACTTATCTTTTGCAACAATAATAATATCATCTGCATGCCAACAAAATTGACATCCTTTTCCCTTCATTTGAAATATAACTCATACTTTCCATTTCTTTATTCAAATATATTGAAAGTAAATTCCTTACTAACACAAACATTATACCACTCAATAGACAACCTTGTCTTATACCTTTCTCAAGCTGTGTATCTTTACATAACCAACCATTTACTAATGCCTTAACTATATTGTACCCTATATGCCATCATATGATTTTTTTATCTTTTTACATATATTATAGGCTTTACATATTTCCCATAATATAGTATGGTGAATTGAATCAATTTTGCTTGCAAATTTCTATAGAGTATATCCTCTACTAATTCCCTAATTATCAGTAACAGATCTTGATCTCTTTTTCATTTTATACCATATACATATTCATTTGTCACTTTGCCTACTTTCTAAAATATTTTATTATTTGTAGAGTCTGTACTGTAGTGAATATGTTGTATTGAAGCTTAACTGTTAGTGGATAACTTAATGAGTCTCTGCATTGGATGCACTGCTCTTTGCTTTATAGCATAGTGATTTTTCTTAGCTACAGACTGCAATAGTTCTTACTCTATCCCTGCCTGCCCACAGCTCCCTGCTCTGCTGTCTCTTGTACACCTAAACCTCTCTCTCAACCTCTTCACTTTCCTCCAACTACATTTCTTTCCTTTCCTAATTTCTCTTCTGCTTTGCTACCGTATCTACTTCCAGATTATTGTCTCACTCCTCTCTGGAATAATTCCGGCTCTAAGTTATTATTTCTATCCCTCCTTTCTAGACTGTTTTTCTTTTTTTCTGACACTTTTGCTACCCTATAAAACTAGACTATTCTTCTTTTTTCATACACTTTTGCTACTCTATAATTTCTCTATATCTTCCTGTTTAAGCTACCGCAAATCTACTCCCCTACCCTTGCACTCATTCTGCTGTTATTTGTATTTTAGACCTACATCCATCCAAATAGCTATTATCAATGCCTATCAGATCCTTACAGCCATTCACAAGCTACCCATCTATACAGACTCTCTCCAGTCACCTTCAGCATTCAAATCTATGAAATAATGTATGTGCACATTTCTAAATGTTTACTGCTTTTGCAGTTTAGTCTGCTTGATTTCTGTTGCTCCTTGCATCACCTGGACAGAGTTAGTCCCCCCCCAAACTCCAACCTTTCCTAACTTTCACTCTCCACTGTTGTTGAAGTGCCTCAGTCTGACTACTAAAGAATAGCATGCTCAGTAATCTAATTAGTTGAAGCTTATGTAAGTAATAGCTTACTGAATGTTTTCTTCCCCAATGCCAAGAATTGGGACGTGGCTCATCCTGCTCCATTCACCCTTCAGGCTCACTCCACTACCCTACCCTGCCCCCTAATCTCACCTGCCTCCACTACATCTACATTTATACTCTCAGTACTCCTCCCACTTACTCCTATATGAATCACACACAGCCCTCCCCACCACTCAACATTCCCATACCCCTCCCCCTCATCCCAACCACTATTAACAATCTAAAACATTTCAGCACAATCACCACTCACACTCTCCCCATACAACTTTCCTGCAATCACTCCCTACCATCTCCACACTACATAATGCATCCACACCTCTTCTACAACAGTCCAAAAACCCATAACTGCACAAAACATATTAACATGCATCCATATACAACACTTCTCACAACCCAATCAATTCTCTTACTGCTCCTCTACCCTTTACTACACCTAACTGCCCTCACATCCTTTACCTTCTCACCTCATTACTCCACCACCTCTACGGCCCCCATCAATAATTTTGCCAGCTTTTCAAACATATCTCCCCACCTATTACAAGAAAATACTCTTTACCAATATAAAATAAAACCTTTCTCTACACACACAGAGCCATCACTACTCCTAACCACTTTAATACCAACTCCAGTTATATCAATAGTTCTAAACATAACTCTAAGCAAAAATACACTTCTAACATACTCTAGCTCTTCACTTTGTCTTTATCTGGAGACATTCAATCCAGCCCTGGCCCCCACCACATCTCAAGCAATAACCCCAAACCTCCACACCATTCCAACTCGCACAAATCCCTTTGCTTGGTAACTCTAAATATCCAAAGCCTCCATAATAAAAGTCCCAACTTCCACGCATGGCTCTACCATAATCAACCCAACATCAATGCCTTAACCGAGACCTGGCTTAAACATTACATCAAAGATTCTGAAATTCTCTCCACCAGCTATCAAATCATCAGATCTGACAGATCCAGTATAAAAGAGGAGGTGGAATTGCAATAATCTTCACTAACTTCCTCACTATAATACCATACTCCAACCACAACCCCCAGTTCACCAACACAGAAATAACCATTGCTCAGTTAAAAATAAACAAATATAAAAATCTCTGCATCATTGCCCTTTACATTCCACCAGGAAACAACATCCCCATAGTAGAAGATATCCCTGCTTGGATCTCTTCCAACATAAAAAAAAGAAACAATCATCCTAGGGGACATAAACATCAGCTGGTCAAATCTGACCTCCAACCCCTCTACCACCAATATAAATCTATTCAACTTCACCCATTTCATAGACTCCTCAGCCAGACCATCCAAAGGCTATTCCTCCAGGTCCATCCTTAACTGGATACTCATTTCCCACCCCAACAAAATATCTGATGCAGGCACCCTCCCTGATTCCCTACGTGACCACCTCTCCACATACATCCACTGGTCAACATGCATCCTACAACACCAACACTACTAAAAAGAAACTTGCAACCTAAATAACTTTAACCCACTATTTTTCTCTGACATACTTAAAAGGATAAACTGGAACATACCAAACATGCTCCCATTAGATAATGCCATTGGCTATTTCAGTAATTCCTTCATGGACATACTAAACAACCAAGCACCATTATGCATAAAAAGAATAAAAACTAATCATGCCCAATGGCTGACCAAACCCACCAGAGATCTCATGCACCTTAGAGACAAAACCTTGAAGTTTTACCAAAAAAACCAAGAGCCAAGACTCCCTGTTGCACTTTAAATAACTCCATAACCAAATAAAGAAACTAGATCAGAAAGATAAAAAACTTACTACACTAAACTTCAATCCAACTATAAACTAAACCCAAAAATTGTGTTATTTCCATCTCTTCTCTCCTTAACCCAGGCACAAAAGAAAATCCATGCCCACATCCCAACAAGACATCTCAGGAAATAGCATATCTTTTTAACTCTTTCTTCATAAACAGCATAGCTGACCTTACTGTCACCTTTCCTAATAAAAGCAAAATAAACAACACTCCTCTTCTTAATTCACTCTCCTCCTCCCCAACCTGCATAAACTCCCCTCCCTCCCCTAACCCCCACTCGCTCACTACCACCAACTTTACAATCAAACCCATCTCTACTGCAACTATAAAAAGACTACTCTTAAAGCTCAAACCCTGCTCTAACGCCCCACATAACTTAACATCCACTTTCCTAAAGGCTGCTGCTGAAGCCATCGCTTACCCCATTAGTGTCCTAATTAATAAATCTATTCGGGAATCTTATGTACCCAAATTGTGGAAAAAGGCTTACATTCTCCCTCTCCACAAAGGTGGCAAACATCCTCTCACCAGTCTCCCAGATTCTGAAAAAATGTATCCACACTCAGATTACGCCCCTTGTCACCCAAAACCACCTCTTATTTCCAACTCAACATAGCTTTAGACCTGGTCACAGCACCACTACTGCCATTATATCATTCCTGGACACAATTAACAGGGCTTATGACTATGGAAACACTGTTGCAACTATACTCTTAGATCTCTCAAACAATTTTGATACTTTCTCCCATCCTCTGCTTCTGTCACAACTCCCTCACTTCTGTCTCTCCCCCCACCACCATAAACTGGTTCTCTAGTTATCTTTCAGACAGGCAACAAGCCATCAAATGGCAAAACTCCATCTCTTCCTACCTCAATACCCCTACTGGAGCTCTGCAAGGCACCACACTCAGCCCCATTATTCAATATCATTAATAATAATTTTCACACCTCTGTCTCTGATGCCAATATAATTTAGTACACTGACAAATCAACTATAGTTTGCTCAACCGACTCATTTTCTGATCTAGTACTCATAACACAAACTGTGTTCTCCACCACTGAATCATGGATGTTCAACAACCACTTAGCACTGAACCAAAACAAAACTAAAATCATGATTTTTACCCCATCTAAATCAACCATATTGCACAAAGATGCATTCAATATCTATAAGCCAAAATAAACCACTAATAGAAATTGTTCCCCATACAAAACTGCTTGGAGTAGTCACAGATGAACAACTAAAATTCGATATCCATGTACATGTGCAAAAAAAATGCCAAAAACTTGGATTACTTTACAGACATAATCAATACCTAACATCCTCCTCTAGAAAAACTTTCACATCTACTTGGTTCCCCCCCTACTTATCAACCTCCAAACCTCCATAAAAGCCAAGCTGGAAGCTTGCTACAACAAGATATCTAACTTTGAAACAAATTAAAATACTCATACCACTACTGTAAAGCACTTCACTCACTAAATTCAAGACACTTAGGGGCACAGCGTTCTTATACATTTAGTACTAAATTGGCTGGAGTACCCAAATTATCTTGACTATTTACAATTTACTACTGCTCACAAACCCATCTTCAAACCCTCTGACTTCCCCTCCCTAAGTTCTATTGTCACCTCCTACCTCCCTAGTAGGTCCCTTAGATCCAAAAACAAGAATCTAATCCTGATTCACAAGCCTAAACAACCTCCTGGACAACTTATCTTCTATTTCTCCCTAGCCAAAAAGTGGAATGTTTTCTTCTTATCCCTCAGAACCACCCAAAACTCTGTCAATTTTAAATCTTCTCTACACTCTTATGTATCCTGTGCCTGGAACTGCTCTTACACCCACTTCTCTAATAATTTTCCCCCATTAAACTTCTTAATTTTTTACTATAATTACCTTTATTCCTCACTATATTTGCTTTAACTCCTACCTAGCATTTTGAACTGTGTAATGCTAATGTATGATTTTTCTTTCCACATTCTGTACAGAGGTTCTCCTTGAGCATCCAGTTTTCAGTTTCTATATTTATTTATAATGTGTTAATGACCCATTTTTTGTAATTGTATAATTCTACTTTAAGATATTACTTTTCCTATACTGTGTTGCTTTTCTTGTAGTGTGTAACTTTTTTACATGGGCCTCCAGTGAAACTGGACTCAACACACCCCAATGGACTTTCCCGGTTAACAAACTGCAAATAAATAAATACATTTTATAATCCGTGTTATTTAATACTATTGGTCTCCAATTCTGTATCTCACATTTATCACTTGTTTCCATATGAACTTAACTACACCATTACACAATTCTTTATATTGAAAATCTCTGTCCAGCCATTCATTTAATACCCTTATAAATATTTTTATTTAATGTCATATTCTTGTACTTCCCATATTCTATTCTATTTGGTCCTGCCACCAATTCTAGATTAACTACTTTTAACAAATGTTCTAATTCCTCTAGCACACATTTCTTTTCCAAATCTTTGATATCTTTACCCTTTAAATAATATCTTAATATATTATTTTACTATTTCCATAATTTTTTCTTGAGTATTATGTAATATGCTTAATAAGTCTTTCATTTCTCTTATAACACTATTCCCTTTAATGAATTTACTCAAATATGGTGAAATTTCTTCTTTTTTCCTTGCAAATGATAGCTTTGCTTGTACAATAAATGTTCTATTATTTTCTTATTTAACTCATATAACTTATGTTTCTTAATAAAAAAGTAATTATTTTCTAAACTTTCAATATTATCATTACTTAACTTCTTATACCTTATTTTTTCCCACATTTATTTTTCTTCTTCTTTCCCATATTAAAATAACTCCTTTTATACTTCTGTTTAAAACTTAACCAACACTCTGACCAGTCTTTATAAAACTTCTCATGTCCACGTGATCTTGCCATAACATAAATATATCCACTTTATCTCATTTATTCTTTTTCAGCATTTTGCTATATTAATATACTCAAAATTTCCTTTGAAAATGATCCAAATTGTCCAATGATCTGAAAAATCTGCCATCAGAGCACCTTTTTCTACTATTAAATAACTTTCTGAAATGAATAAATAGTTTATTTCAGTTCTCTTTTCTCCTTTACTATATAGCCACACATTTTTCTTCCATATTCGTGTCCATATTTTATAATATCCACCACTAATTTAACATCATACACTTTCTTTTTCTGCTGTGTTAAATTGCAATTAAAATCTCCTAATATAATTATTTCCATATTAATTGCTACATATTGAATAATGTTCTTAAAATTTCTACTTTCTCACTTTTTGTCACATATACATAAATTGCAATGATTCAAATAATTTGATCCAGCCATCTTACATAAATAATTGTAGTTCTACTTTCTATAATAAAAGTAATATCTAAAACTGTTATCATATCTTTATACAGAATAAGTATCTCAGAACAAGACTCTCCCACTAAATGCCATATAACATTTTTCCCACCACACTTTTGTTTGATGTTACTTTCCTGCTTTTTGCACAACTCCAAAATCTCTATTCTTCTAACTTCTTAAAACTATTTACATTAAGTGCTAGGACTTTACAAGTAATATTGTCTTAATGCAATCATATTCACCCTTTGCCTTTTTTTTTCCCTTTAAATCCTTTTATAACTTTCCTTTTTCTCTTTGAATAGAATGTATTTTTTGTTTGACTAAATTTCATTTCCTTTCCTCACTACGCTTAACCCTGACTCTTCTGCTTCACCTTTGTGTATGTTAAATTCTTCCTTCTTATCTTTTTGTAATACTTGCTCTCTGTCTAATATACTAACTTTTTCAATTTGCGTTTCCAGCATTTCTATCTCTTTCTGTACATATTTTTTATTTCACCTTAATCTATTAATGTCTCTACTATTTCTGACCCCATCTCACTTCCTTTTTCTTCACATTCCCCCACATTTCCCATTTTATTACTTCTATAACATCTCAGTTCACAGTTCATTGCATCATGTTCTATCTTTCCTCGTGAAAAACATCTTTTAACAGAGCTGTTAATTAAATTATCAATTTTATCACATAAAAACATGTTTTAGACTGCCCCCAATATTTCTCCATGCCTTTGTCATTTTCAGCATTTATAATACTTGGTATATGCACAATGCTCTCATTTTCAGTTCTCAAAATCCTATTGCAATCCCACACCTCAGTCCACAAACCTCTATTATCATATACTTTTGAGAAATCCAATGCACCTTTACATAAACTTCAGTAAATGTGCTTTAAAGTCTATACTTCTGTTTTAATTGTATATTATTTTTTTCTTTGTCTCTTTATAAAAGGGATTGGACACATATGAATTTTACTGTGTACAGTTTTTCTTCTTTTCATGTTCTTCTAGAAATATTTCCATTATTTGGCCAGTCTCAAAATTAACATCACAAAATGTCTCGCTATTTATATGTATACATGCTCTTACCTTGCTTGCTTTAATTCCTAATGTTGTAATTATCCCTACTGAAAATTAGACCAATGGCACAAAATTAGATTCCCAAGCCAATAAGCAAACATACCTAGAGGTAAGAAATAAAGCAAAGAAACTAATCAAATTAGACAAGACTAACTGCTACTACAATATCCAATGGCAGCACCAAAACAACCCCCAAAAGTTTTGGACAGCCATCAACAACATACTCCTCCCAGGTAAACCTAGTACAGCCTCCCCAACCACTACAAATACCTCAGAAAACGTAGCTACTCAATTCAGTAAATACTTCAATTAATCCATTTTAGCTCTATCCAATCCTCATCACTCCTTCTCCACCGATCCACCTGGACTACCTAATAACAACTACAGGTTCAATCTACAATCAATCTCTATGGACAAGATTAAAAAATACTTAAAAAGCTAAAGCTCATAACATTAGCCATAGATAAACTATCAGCTATTTTTCTAAAAATTGCTGCCAGTGCAATGGCCTACCTAGTAGCCATTCTTATTAACAGATTCATATCTGAAAACATAGTCCCTGAGATCTGGAAAATTTCCCATATTATCCCACTACACAAAGGAGGTAATTTGACTGAACTGATCAACAATCACCCAATTGCTATGCTATCCCCTCTGTCTAAAATCCTAGTGAGATGTGTACATGCACAAATCGTGGAATACCTAAATGCATACAGACTTCTGTCAAGATACAACATGGTTTCCTGGGTCTCTACTTCATTCAACAGATGGTGCTCTGTATTTTTTGAGAGAAGTTGGACAAGGAACTCAGGGGGCCTGTACACATACAAGAAATGCTGATAGCATGGCATGAATGACCCTGACATACTCCCGTAATGTTTATAAGATCCGTGATGTTATTACTAAGAACTGGTCCATTTTAAAATTGGATGACTGTATTAAAGGGATTGTTGGCAATAAACCTAGCTTTAGCTTTCAGAATGCTAAATCCCTGAAAAGGCAGCTATGTTATGGACCCCCTATTGATAAATCTAATTCTGTTCCCAGGTTTGATAAGTTTGGGACTTTTCCTTGTTGGTACTGCAAACCTGTAGCTGAGATGAGATGGATAGTGAAATTACAAGCTGATAGACTACCTGGCTTGAATGGGGTTGTCTCTTTAAAGCCAGCATGCAAATTGCTTCATTAATTGCCATATTAAGTACTTATTTCGTAAGATCCTGGGTGGTTGGATTGTTAATGCTTGCAATAGTTTCTCCTTTTTTATGGCTTGTCTTTGTGTTAGAACAGTTGATCTGATGAAGGACTGATAGCCTGAAAAGTGCCTATCCTTTGTGTTTTCTTGGTTTCTTGTTATTTTATTAAGAGTGGTTTTAAACTGGCCTTGGCTGTGTTGACCGTACCATTTTTTCTGCTTCTACTTCCATTTTAGTCCTATCCAATCCTCATCACTCTTCCTTCTCCAAAGTACCACCTGAACCACATAATAACAAGTACAGGTTCACCCTACGATCAGTCTCTATGGACAGGATTAAAAAAATACTAAAAAAGCTAAGGCCCACAACATTAGCCATAGACAAACTACCAGCTGATTTTCTAAATTTTGCTGCAGATGCAATGGCCTACCCAGCAGCTATTCTTATTAACAGATTCATATCTGAAAACATGCTCGCTGACATCTGTAAAATTTCCCATATTATCCCACTACACAAAGGAGGCAATTTGACTGAACTGACCAACTATCACCCCATTGCTATTCTATCCCCTCTGTCTAAAATCATAGAGAAATGTATACATACAGAAATCATGGAATACATAAATACATAGAAACCTCTGCCAATTGCAGAACATGGTTTCCAGCCTCTTCGTAGTACCACTATCACTCTAATGGCATTCACAAATACAGTAAACAAACACAGAAACAATGGGGATTTCATATCTGCAATCTTTGTTGACTTTCCCAAGGCCTTCAATATGGTCACACACAACAAACTCATAAATGTTCTTTCTGAGCTAAATCTTAGTAAATGCACTGTTGCCTGGTTCTAAAGCTATTTATCAGGTTGACAGCAAGCAGTTCAATGGCAGCAGGACCTTTCCTTCCTACTTCCTACTTCCAGTTACACTAAGAGTTCCCCAAAGTTTCATCCTAGGACCGTGTTGTTCTCCCTCTTTACCATCAAACTACATATACTTCATCTCTTCAAGAACTCCAGTCACTGACACAAGCTTCATTTCTTTCTGTTGAAACATTGCTTACTAATTCCCAACTAATTCTAAACCCCAATAAAACCAAACTTCTTATTTTACTGCCCACAAGATCTACATCAACTGGTTTCCTTTTAGTATCATATCCAAGAATAAAACTATTATCTCTCCTGTCACTCACACTAAACTGCTTGGGGTTGAGAATGACTGTAAAATGAAATTTAATATCCATATCTCCCAAACTATAAAGAAGGTTCACAATACACTGGGCATTCTATACAGAAATAAACAATTTCTTACTAAATATGCTAAGGCCACAATTGCACATACAGACCTCATTTCAACACTTCTTTATTCATCCCCACTTCTGACTAATCTTAGAAAAACAAACATAGCAAAACTGGAGTCCTGTTACAACAACATTTTCAGGTTTGCCACAGATTCTCCATACAGATCACATCACTGTATAGCACTACAGCAGCTTAACTGGCTAGAACTTCAACACTTCAACTCCTCCTCTACAACCAACTCACTTTAGCCCACAAAATTCTGTATCACCCTGATGACACCCCTGCATTACAAGATCTACTTAATCCTTATAACAGCCATAGGACTCTCCACTTCAGTAATCAATTCCTCCTTGAAGTCTTTAAAGACAATAATACAGCAGGATAATCCCTCTTCTCAAATTTTATAGCTAAAAATTGAAATACTCTAGCCACAAACATAACTATGTCCTCCACAATTCAATTAAAATAAACACTAAAAGCTCACTTTGCTGATACATGGCTCTGTTCATGAACCAGTCACGGCTAGTCCATTCCCTGAGTCTCATACACTATCAACACCTTTATCAACAAATCTACTGCAAACCTACTAGCCAGTAATTTGGTTCCCTTCTTTTTCTTCTACCACTGTCATCATCTCGTAGTGCAGCTAACATTTCGCTACCTTGTGTGACAAGACTGTATAATTGTTATAGATTGGACTGTCTGACGAGATATATTGACTAATATATATTTCTCTAACATACTATAGATTTGAAATGTTCTACATGTCCTGTCTCTTTTTGTATCATGATGCTTTTATACTTATTTGTAAATGTATGTATTAGTAACCATGTATAAATTATATGTATCTTTCATCATATTGTTTCCCATTAGCTTTTCTCCCTGGGTCTACACTGAAAAGGACTTGTGTCCAGTCAGACTTTCCTGGTAACCAAATATAAAAGAAATAAAATAAATAAATATATCATCCTAAACCTTATATCTGGTCAATTCAATATCCTACTTCTTCTCAATAAGCACCTTAAAAAGTCTTTTTTAATTTATACCTCTTTCTTTTTCCTCTTTCCTATCTCTGCATATGATTTTTTTCACTGCTATCTGTTTGCCTTGTTGCACATCATCCTTCTGAATTTTCTTCATCAACTATCCCCAAGACACATCTTTGCTGCTCTGTGGTTTACTCATGTTAGCCATCTCATTTAGTAACTCATCCCACAGCCCTCCCAGATAGAAGGTTGTTAATGCAGTCTTGTGTTGCTACATCTTCCTCAAAGAGATTTTATTGAAATAAATCCTCCAAATCCCTTAAAGACCCCTCTACCTCTTTCTTGAAATCTGCACACTGCCCATAAGAAGACCCAACTGTCTTTTCTAACAAATTATCATCACCATGTCACTCTGGATATGACTCTCTGGCATATAGCACCTCCGTCACCACAATCTTCTCATTTGCCTCATGAATTATACTGGCAACTTCTTTATTTTCACCCTCACTACCTGTGACTTCCTCCATATTATCTGTTTCTCTGAGCCACCTCTGCACTCAGAACAGAAGTAGGAACAGTCACTGCAAACAGTGTCCCCATATGAAAAGTACAGGGGGAAATTCCCTCATGCCCTGGCAAAATTTCCCCTAGCAGTGAAAATGCTACCCTGGGTCTCCCCTGAAAAGGGGCCACTAGCCTAATGAGATTAACCCAGTCAACAAACGATAAATAAAATGTTGTGCACACACTTTGGGACAAATAAATCTTTGAATCTTAATATCTTTTGTGTTTCTGCTTGTTCTTTTTGGGTGCATACCAGCATTACACATTGAGCACTGGCTTTGCAAATTCCACTGGTTGTCTTCGCCTCTAGATTTACACTACTTTTACTGTAAGTATGTTTATGTCAGTGCACCTTGTGATTATTTTTGAAAACTGAACATCATTTATTTGCTGTGCTATTATTTATAGCCAAGCTCATGTCTGAAATAAGTTTAGTGAAATTATCATATGCATACACATTTCCCAAACTAACAAATGAATAAGGATGCCATGGCATTCTGACTGTATAGCACCTTTCCTGTGGATGATCGCTCATCAGGGTTCCTCTTCTTCCTGACACCATTTGCAATAGGTACTTGATAGCATTGATGCAGTGTCTGGTGCTGGATCATGTTAACTTATCTCACCAAATCAGTAATAAAATAATTGCTGCTGCTGAGAGAACTTTTTTTCTTGCAAAGGCTTTTATGAATCATCAATTGTCCAAGTGGCAGAGCCATTAGGAAAGGCATTATACCTGCATTTCCATCCAGCTTTTCCTGCCAGATCCATGGCATGCAGAGTACAATGCTCCCTGTAGCACCTCTCTAACCCTACCCACAGTCTGTCGTTGTCCAGTGTTGTCAGTAGGATCCTGTCACTAGACTGCTTCTGTGCTTGTTGGATGCAGTAATAGCAAAACAAATTAGTCAAACTGCAGCTTAATCAAAGGTGCACTGATGTGCTGTGTTTTACAACTGTTCAGCTGCATAATTTGCCTTTTTTAGTTTTTCTATGGAATACTGTTAAGGATTATATTTTCTTCATATTTAGATGCATTTATGTGTGTTGTTTGAACTGTAACTCTAGTTCATTTTGTTCACAAGCATTTGAGTTGGTGTTGAAATACATTTCCCATTTAAGAGAGTTTGCATATTCTTTACAGCTATGGAATGCTGGAGCTGATGCACTTATATATGGGTGGGGGTTACAGGGATTGCCCCTTGTAGAAACAATTTTTCTTATGGATTTGTATAATATTTTTCTCCTTTTTCTGGGAAATAAGTGTTGCTCATTGATTGGATTTCTTCAGTTTCATGGTCTTAGCTGTATTCATTTCAATTAACTGACATGAGTCATTTTCTGTTAAATGGAGACACGGTATAGTTACCAGACTATGGCAAAGCTGTCATCATTTTATCTCTTAAATCAGAGGATAGGCTTACAAAAGTAAGGACAAACATCTTAAGGCAGAAACAGACTTTAATATGTGATACTAAATACTTTAGAGATTACTAATATGAGATTATATGCATTAAATCTATTTTCAAAAGATATGGAAGCTTTTAGCTTATTGAATACTATGGCTTTATGCTCCACTTCATCATATTCTGTTATACATTTCAGAAGTGGATAAAGAAAACTTGGAGGCAAAGTGAGGAACATTCTAGAAAATTGCAGAGAGAGCTTATCTGTATTGTCACAGTAGTAGTGGTCTGAATCTTACCCCCTTTGTAGTTGATTTTTTCCCCAACACCTATATTTTTAGTCTGTCACATCCCATCTGTCTAGAGGTTTGCAGAGGATTAATATCTTCAGTGGGGGATGGGAGAGCTCAGGGTTGGAATCTCTTATAGTGTCTTTATGGCACTGTACTTATAAGAATATCCCTGGTGTCTAGTGGTTGTCAACGTCATTTTATTTTTTTAAATTTCTAATTAAGTACTTTTAAGGCATGCTATATAAAGTACCCCTGTTGTCTAGTGTTATACCCTAAACCATGTTTTCAGTGTTGTCCTGGATATCCATTGTTTCCTCCTCCCCCATTATGTTTAAGTGTCATTATGGCATAAGAAGTTATCTCTGTCACCCTCGTGTCTGTTCTGTGTAAGTACCATTATGCCACAAGACATTATCCCTGGTGTGTATTTTTCCCCCAACGCACATTGTTAGAAATATCCCTGGGGGGTAGTGTTCTCCTTAATCCACATAGTTAATGTTATCTCTGGAGGCTAGCATTTCCACATCCCATGTAACTAGAGTTAAACCAGGAGGCTAGAATTTTGCTGACCCATGTAATTAGTTATCCCTGGTGGCTAGTGTTCCCCTGATCCACTTTTGTCAAAGCCTGACCCTACACCCATCCTTAGAATGATCCTTCCTGAAACACTCCCATTACACACAATAACTTGGGCACAGAAAACACAGACACAGACACATAAACATACACACAGGACATCTATCACCTATCTTAAACCCTACCCGAACTCTAATGCTCCCACACTCTCGCAAACACTTTCATATACTATCCCCTTACCTAGTCATTAGAGCCACACCAACACACACACACACACACACACACACACACACACACACACACACACACACACACACACACACACATACTTACATACACACACACACAGACAGATATATATATATATATATATATATATATATATATATATGTATATATTTTTTTGTGTGTCTTTCGGCTTTTCCCGGTTAAGGGTCGCCACAGCGGAACTCCAGTCCGCTAATGATTGGTAGTGGATTTTTACGTACCGGGTTACCAGCCCTGACGCACAACCTTCAACGAAGGCATGCCCCATTCATGTATGCCTCCACACAGAAGACGCTCTAGCTGAGAATAAAATGGAACAATGTCTTGCTATGAGGCGACAACGCTACCACAGCACCACCACCGCAGTCTCACTATCACACACACACACACACATGCACATATACACATACACACATGCATGCACGCACACACACACACACACACACACACACACACACACACACACACACACACACACACACACACACACACACATACTTACATACACACACACGCACACAGATATATATATATATATATATATATATATCACGCACACACACATACACATATACACACATGCATGCACGCGCACACACACACACACACACACACACACACACACACACACACTTACA
>NC_056747.1:1035755019-1035860019 GCF_019279795.1 Protopterus annectens | reverse complement strand
TTAGGGAATGATTGGGGAATTTAAGTTTAGGGAGTGGGAGGGTAATTTAAATTTAAAGAATGAGAGGGGAGTGTAGAGTAAAGGAGTGTTTGGAGAATCTAGGTTTAGGGAGTAAGAAGGAAATTTAGGTTTAGGGAATGGAGGGTTCTTTAGGGTAAGGAAGGAATAAGGGAATTTTGGTTTGTTTAGGGAGCAGTATGAGTACTTAGTTTTAGGAAGCAGGTGGAGAAGTTAGGGATGCGGAAATCAGGGAATTTAGATTTAGTAAGAGGCCTAGGGTGAGGGAGCAAGAATACATGCTAGAGTTAGAGACCAGGTAGGAGTTTGGGAAAGCTATGTCATTTACTAGTGTTTGAGTTGTAGGAGGGTTATGTCATTCACTAGGATTGGCTAGTGGGAGGTAGGGCAAGTGACATGGAGCAAGTGAGCAGTGAATTTATAGCAAGCAAGCAGCAGAGTTTGCTTCTCCTCTATACATCTGACACCAGAACACAGAAATCATATATGTCAAAAGGTTACGTCTGTCCTATTAGATCACACACAAAATATATCAGTATAGTTTCCTATGTCATTAATCATTTCCTGTCTATATCATTTATTTTTGATCACATATAAGTGTACTGATCCTAAGTGGACTCTTTTCAGCCATGATCTGGACACCGACAAAATACATCATAGAGCAATAATTGCAGACATTGTTGGTTTTAACACAGAAATAGATTGACAGACAGATATATATATATATATATTATATCTATATATATATATATATATATATATATATATAGATATATATTTTTATATATATTTATATATATATATATATATATATATATATATATATATATATATATACATATATGGGTCTCCTTCACATGGACGACTTTTCAGAAAGTTGACTTTCATATGGCCGAGACCATATGATCGACTTTCGTAAAGCCGACCATGTAAAATAAACACATATAACACAACAAACACTTACCTTAAACTGTTAGCAGGGGCTCTGCCCTGCACTTCTAGGGGCTCTGCCCCACCCCCTAAACTTTAATATACCAACTCCGAGATCGCACTACAGTGTGGAAGAGGGAATTTTTCCCATTCCGCACTGTACGGAGATAGCGGTTCCCCATGGTCTGCTTTTCAAAAGTTGATCATAGGGTCTCGGCCATATGAAAGTCAACTTTCTAAAAAGTCAACCATGTGAAGGGGACCCATATACATATATATATATATATATATATATATATAGAGAGAGAGAGAGAGAGAGAGAGTCAGGTTTTAAACCTGGTAGGGTCACATCCTGAAGGCTCCTGTTGTCAGAAATTCTACCACATTTAATTCTGTCATTGCATGCTGTCACAAATGGAGAAATTGTGCACTCTTACAGTTCATAGGTTCATAGGTTCATACTAGGCTATCTGCCCTGGGGCAATTATAAGCCTAGCCCGATTCTGTATGGCTTATGCCACCCCTTGATTTGAGTATACTGTGCCCTTTTTAAGGTTTAGTTTACTGTGCCTCTGTCTAATAGTGACACAGGAGTAATCCCTGGGACAAACCTACGATCCCCCATCCACCCATCGAGATTCTTCTTGAAGAGATTCATTGAGGTGCTCTGCCTCACATGAACTGGAATTCTATTCCAGAGTGAAGGGAGCCTCTGGGTTATGAACCTGTCTCTCCAGCAAGTTCTATTTATTTCTGTGCTGAGGTTCAAGTCCCTCGAGCGTGTGGCTCTAAGGGATTTAGATTTACTGAGGTGGAGCATGTCCATTAATTCTGGATTTGACATAGCTTTGTATGTCAGGCATAGATCGCCTCGAAGTAGGCGGTATGCAACTGAGTAGAGCTGGAGTTTTTTTAACCGAGCAGCATATGGCATCTGTTTGAGACCCTTGATCCTCTTGGTGAGATACTTTTGGGGTCTTTCTAATTGCTGCAGGTGTCGGGTAAAGTACATCCCAAAAGGGTCATTGTATTCTATGATGGGCCTGATGAGGGATGAATAAAGGGGCATGATTACCTCTCTTGATCTAGATGTGAAACCCTTCGTGATGAGGCGGGCTATGTAGAAGGTCTTTCTAACCACTTTGGCAATGTGGTTTTCAAAGGAGAGATTGCTATCAACTTGGGTCCCCAGGTCCCTAATAACTTTCTCTGTACTTAATGGGTTTCCGCCTATGTGGTAATTTGTGGGCACATTGTTTTTGCCAAAGGGTATGACTATACATTTTTTGGCATTTAGCTTTAAACCATGGCGCTGGCACCAGTTATCTGTCTCTGTGAGACCTTTTTGAAGGATGTCTGTGTCAGCTGGAGAGTCGATTATGGTGCCCAGTTTGCAGTCATCTGCGAACTTGGTGAGCCATAGTCCTCCCACGTTTGCCTGTACCTCGGAAAAGCATATACCGAACAAGAGTGGTCCCAGGACAGAACCCTGTGGGATGCCACTTGCGACCGGTTTTGAGTCTGACATGGCTCCAGCAACTCTCACTTTGTGGGTTCTGTCTTTGAGCCAGTTTGCGACCCACCTTGTGACATAGGGGTTTATATTTAAGCTGGATAGCTTATCTATGATGCCCGAGTGGGGTATTGTGTCAAATGCCTTTGCAAGGTCCAGATAGGCTGTGTGGACTACCTTCCCTTCATCTATGGCTTTGGTGACCGTTTCGAAGAAGTCAACCAGGTTCAAAAGGCAGGATCTGCCCTTGACAAAGCTGAACTGGGTAGGATCCAGTGTCTGTAGGTCCCCAATGTCTTTGTTTATGAGCTCCATGATGATCCTCCCCATAGCCTTGCAGACTAAGCTAGTCAGGCTTATGGGGTGATAGTTTCCAGGATCTGTAGAGGCTCCACCTTTGTGGAGTGGGACCACTGTTGCTGTACGCCATTCTGTGGGCACATATCCTGTAGTGAGGCTGAGATTGTATAGCTGTTTTATTTGAGGGATTAGTTCCTCTTGGAGTTCATGTAAGACGCAACCTGGGACGCCATCTGGTCCCATGGAAGCAGTGTTTTTTGCTTTGGAGAGGGCAGCCTTCACCTGAGTATCAGAGATGTTTGGGAGGCAGCCCTCTGCCGGGATAGATACTTGCTTTTATGGGGGGGGGGGGTGGAGAAGTTTGCACTGAACCTGTCTGCCATGATATTGGCAATGTCTGTGGGTTCAGTGTATTTATTGTCGTTTAGAATCAACTCAGAACAAGTCTGGGAGTTGCATCCCAGGTTCCTAACATAACTGAAAAAAGCCTTATGATTGTCTTTGGTGTCCTGTGCAATTTTTCTCTCAAAGCTGGCCTTGGAGGATTTTATGAGGGATCATAATTTTTTGCTAGTACTGATCAGAGATGCCTTCCCTATTAGGGATTTTGCTCTATCATGTAGTAGCTTCCTCCTTCTGTTGTACAGTTTATTTATGGCAGGGGTCCACCAGACTGGACGCCTGCCTTTGAATGATTGGGTCTTGGTTTTGTTTGGGATAGCATGATCCATGCATTCCTGGAGATGTCTGTAGAATGCGTTTATATAGGATTCTGCAGTTTGGGCCATAGTTTCCACTGGCCCTGGGGCCTTGAAGGATTCCACTTCGGTTTTGAGAAGTGAGAAGTTCGCTTTTGAGAAGTTTTTCACTGTGGTTTTCTGGGCTGGGGTGGGGTCGGGATGTGGACATCCAGTGAAATTAATTTATGGTCTGATCTTACCAATGAGGGATATACTTCTGGTGTGGAGCATAGAGTCCCCATGTTGGTAACGATCAGGTCTAGTATGTTGTCCCCTCTTGTGGGAGTGGTGACTAGTTGTTCCATAGCATTTGAGTTTATAATTTCCAGGAACCTTTGGGCTAAGGTGCTGGGGCTTGAGTAGTGCTCCCAGTCAATGTTTGGGGAGTTGAAGTCACCCAATATAATGGTGTTCGGAGAGATCTTCATGTTCTCCAATGTTTTCAGGAAAGCCGAGTGGGATTCCTGACTTTGAGAGGGTGGTCTGTAGGATGCTATAAACTGAAAAGCAGTCTTGCCCACTGTTAGTTGCACATGGATGGTCTCCGATACTGTGCAATGCCACTAACCTGGAGGTGTGGATATCCTTGATAAATATGGAAACTCCCTCCTTTTGTGGTTCGGTCTGGGTTTTGGGGCCAAAAAGCATGATATGAGGTATAGCCTGGTAGTGCTGGGGTGCTCTCTGGAGCCTTGAACCAGGTTTCTGTCACTGCACAGATATCGATGTTCTCCATACTGAGGAGAGCTTCGAGTGTGTGCATCTTGAGGTTAAGACTTCTGGCGTTTAGCAGCATTACCCTTAGTTTCTTGTTCCTTGTGCTGTCTATGGGGGTGGGTTTGACTTTTGAGCCTTGCCTAAAAAAGGCACTATGGGGGTGGCAAGAGCCTTTGCCAATATCCGAAAGCCCAGTGGTGACAGGTGCAAGCCGTCCTTAACGAAGCAACGTGGCTTGTCGAACATGTCATCCCAGGCTGATAGACACTGGATCCCCTTTGAATGACACTAAAATTTTAGCCAGTTGTTAAAATCGATCATTTTATCTTTGTACTGTGGTATCATTCTAGGTGAGGGTAAGATGCTGCTCAAGGTCAGGGTCATACCAGCCTGGGCTACATGATCAGAGAGCTCCTCTATGTCTCTTTTCATGTAGTCCAGGGAGGTACGTCTCAGGTCATTCACACCAGCATGTACAATGACTGAGTCATATTTGTATTTGCTTTGGAGTGACCTGAGTGCTTGTGTTATGTGGCAGATCCTAGCACCCGACAGGCAGCTCACCGTGACCTTCTCTTTATTCAGCCTGGTTAGCAATATATACTAGATTACTTAAATCCTCAAAGAGGCACTATCTGGACAAAAGAGTCTGATAAACAAATAGTATATGTGTCAGTCTAAAAGATGCATAAAAATAATGAATACTAGTTAATATTAGAGAAAGTTAAGGACTAGCTAGAACTAATGAGACTCATAGTTTCATCAAAGTCAGTTACATAGAGGCCACAATCAGAGGATAAATAACACTAAAAGCCACTATCACTAAAAATCTCATAAAAGTAAAAAACACTCTTACCCTATGTAAAGGGATCCCCTCCGCACCCTGTAGCTTAAATATATTAACTCCACATTTACACTATAATTTGGCAAATACAGACACTTTGCATATATACAGACTATTGCTGTACATTCTTTTTCTTCTGACTTTCCCAGTTAGGGGTTGGCACAGCGGATCACCTGTCTGCTCATGATTGGCAGTTGAGTTTTACAGTGTTGAGTTGCCAGCCCAGCACCCAACCTTCCACAGAAGGCACACACATGCACACACTCACACCTAGGGCCAATTTAGAGTGTCCAATCCTCCTACAGCATGTCTTTGGGATGTAAGAGGAAACCGGAGCACCCAGACTAAACCCACGCAACCATAGGAAGGACATGCAGACTCCACACAGAAGGCACCCCAGCATTGAACTGAAGAATCTTTTGCTGTGAGGCAGCAATGCTAACCGCTGCACCACCGTGGCCACCCCAAACTATTGCTGTACATATCAAACTAAAATTCCAATAAACTTAAAAAATAATAATAAGCAAAAATTATGGTGTAGATTCTTCTGGAATTTCTTTTTCTCTCAACAAAGCTTCTGAACTAATGCACAGTGAAATTATGTATGTTTACATTATATAAAGATTGTCTTAATTAGTCAGTTCTTGTTGTGCCCTTGTGAGAATAATAGCTGTCTTTTTTAATTTATTAATTTAGATGTCATGAGGATGACAGCAGTTTACTGATGACTGTTAAAGATGAATTGCTTTTGGTAGTTAATGGCTTATTTTGGATTCAGTGACTATGGAAGATAGTTTCTCCACGTACACACCACTCTTTCTTTGATTTATTTTGCAGGTGTAATTTTATATTTTCTAAGTTTTTTTTCTGTTTTTGAACTATGCTGTCTTTCTCCATTTCTAGCCCTTTCTTTAGAATATATTTGTTCTTACTTCTTTCCTGTATTATATTACTATGCACAAGGACACAATGACTCAAATACAAATAGTGTTCAGTCTCACAGAGAGGTTCCTGGTGGGAGTGGGTGTGCATCAAGGGTCAGCTATGAGCCCCCTGCTGTTCATACTGGTGATGGACTACATTAGCAAAACAGGCTGCAGGGGCACAGATTGACAAATTTATTGTCTACAGATGATGTGACATTACAGGTAGACTCTGAGCAAGACCTTCAGCAAAGGATAGTGGATTGGAATGGAATGCAAAACTGAAGGCACATGGGGTAAAACTGAGTACAGATAACGTAGTTGTAATGGCAGCAAATGGGGGGAAGTCAGAAGAAGCTATGAATAGAGACAGAAGGGAAATAATGGAACATGTTAACAGCTTTAAGTATCTGGTAGGGTGGTTGAGGAAACGAGAAGTATGAATGAGGGGAACAAAGCTAGAGTCAGAGGGGAAGCAGCCAACTGGCAGAGCAGCATGGGTAATGTATGGCAGAAGAATTAGAGAGAAGCTAAAACATAAAGTGTACAAACCGGTGTATCCAGTACTACTATATGGCACAGAAACCTGGGCAGTAAAGGCAGAGCAGATGAGGAAGATGGAGGTGATGAAAATGAAATGGCTGAGACAGGTGGTGGGATGCACAACGTGGGACAGACAAAGAAATGAGGAAATAATAGCAGAAGCCAAAGTAGCTGAAATTGCAGAAAAGGTCAAAAAGAACAGATTATGGTGGTTCAGGCACATGTTTAGAAAGCAGAAGACAATTTGGTGAAGAAGATTTGGGACAGACAGGAAGAAGGCTGGAGGAAATGAAGGCATCCAGCAAAGAGGTAGATGGATTGTGTGACAGACGGCCTGCAGCAGCCTGGCATGAATGCTGAAGAAGGTAGGAGAGGAGCATTGAATAGAAGGAGATGCAGCAGCTGGCACTACACTCTCACCCCATGTAGAAAATGAGAAAAAGGAGGTTGATGATAATGATTAAATGTTGGATATGAATATTGAGGATTCTTTATCATTTCTACCAGTTCCCTCAATTGTCCCTATTTTGGAGGAACATTCCTACTTTCAGGCCTGATTTTTTCCTATACATAATGTTCCTATTTTTGGAGTTATGTTCCTATTTAAGTTCATAGTTCATAGACGATTACTAATCTAACAACCCCAGGGAACCTTTTTAAGCCTGACCATGCTTCCCAAGGTGCGAATCAAACCTTGTACCTTGTGCCTGTGAGGTAAACACCTTAATTACTATAGCAACCATCATTCAGGTTTGATTTATCTCTTCATGCTATTTTCTGTATCCCCCTTATCACAAATCCTTTTTGAAACTGTCTGGGACACAGAAAACTACACTACATGACTAACATGCTAGTGGCACTATAATTTAAAGAATTAGAACACACATTTTACATCTTACTTTTTCAGAACCAAAAATAAATGACCTTGTGTGGTAGAATTTAGTAATACAGTTCAAAGTCTACAGATTTTACACTGTCTGATAATGTACTTATATTTTTCAATCATTTTTGTCAATCTGTTTTTTATACATGTTTCTGAGTAATATCCCACATGTTTACTGGAAGCAGGAAGACTTATGTGCTATTTGGAATTCAGATTTTATACAAATTAGTTATTCAGATTTTTGGCTGGATGTACCAACTTTTTAAAGGCTTTTGTTCCTGTTTTAATGTGTGCAGCCTGAGAGGTGTGTTTCTACTTTAGGAAATTTTGACAGTTTAGCGCATTGTATAGTGTGCTCCTTCTTGCTGCAGTTTGCTGCCCAATGCTGAGTAATGCTCCATATATTTCATATTTCACCTTAAATAAAAAGTGTGCATCAGTTCGTCAACTTAACTCTTTGAGAGGTGTTTAATTTTTTTGTAAGGTCGATTAATATTGCTTAGTATTTGGTGAAAGATAAATGAAACAATGCATCTTATTTACCTGATTTGAAAATAAGATTGATTTTAGCATTAACTTGTTGCAAAGGTGGAAAGACTGCATTTGAGCTGAGGGAAGATAACCATCTTTGCTATGGCAAATTGGGATTCTGAACAAGGAAACCTAAATGTTTTATTACTTTTTAACAATGTAACATGTGTATAGAATAATAGCATAAAAAAACATCCAGCTACAATCTGAAATAAAGCTTTCCTAATTATTTTTCACATAGAGTAAATTCACATAGAAAATACTTATGGAGTTTACTACATAAATCTGTCCCTATGTTCTTTATAATGACCTATTTTGATTTATTTTAAATGAATGTCTGGATATTAACTTATATATTCAGCTTCATAGATACAATCTTAAATAAAGCACAATAACTATTTACAACCAGTCCACATTTAATCAACAGATATCCTCATATAAATCAACCCCCAGAAGTTGCATGAGGTGCCTATTTGTCATAATTGCATGACCAGGCAGAAATATTCTCTAGACAGTGGGGAAATTAGCCACTTAGTTAATCATCAGTCTTCCCCCAGTACTGGAACTTTCATACGCTATTTCCATGATTCATAACTTATTCAGAAAGCAGTATACATCCTGAGGTTACAGGAGGCCTTTCTTCTTCCAATAGCAGGATTATTTTCTTCAAGAGATGTAACAGAGTCTGACCTGATATGGGAATTGTAGGTTGTGGAAGGGAACCAATAAGAAACAAGTATGAAGTTAATGTTACATTTTCTGACTAGGTTTATAGATACTTACTAGCTTATTGATCCATGAGGATCATTAGAAGCCTAGGTGCGCCTTTCCATGAAACATTCAGGGCTTATATTTTAAGTATGAATAACTCAGCGATGAGCAGGATATTTACATGTTGTCCTTATCCGTGAGGAACGAGGGTGCTAAACCAGGGGTGAACTTGTATTTCCCATCCAATTGTCCAGATTACATTTTGAAATATGTCAGAGAAGTACTTTGTTTTATGTGGAGAAGAAGATGATTTCAAAGAAGGGGTATTCTCTGTGATACATACCTATCCCTCCAACATGTTCTATTTATGTTGCAAAAGAGATTTAGATCCCTTGTGCATGTGTTTATGCCCCACTGGATTTGCAAATGTGCAATAGGTCTGACAGCAGGATTGCCTGTTGAAGCTCTGGATGTGAGGTAGGGATCACCCCTCAGTTGCTTGTATGACACTTAGGGACAAGATTTTGAGGTGGTTTTAATAGCTTTTATGATTTATGTCTTTAATTTTCTTAGTAATGAGGTGTTATGGGCATTCAAGTTGCTAAATGTTTGGATGGGTACATAATAAAGGGGGCATTATATTCATTGATCATTATATTCATTCATCAGATTAAGATCCTCCAAAGCTAGTGACGAAAACAAAATCGCCACTAATTCTAAGGACAACCACAGAGCATTCTATAGCTATGTCATGAATCTCGATGGCAACACCCAGATCTGCTCTCAGTTACAGTAAAAAGGCACGGAAATTACAGAACCAACTGATATTGCCAACATCCTGGCAGATAGGTTCAATGCTAACTTTACCCCCCCCCCCTAAAGGGCCCATATCTATACAGGAAGAATGCAGAGTCCCTGCAATTACAACTATGCAGGTAAAAGCTGCACTCTCTAAAGCCAAAAACACAGCATCCATGGTACCGGACAACATCCCAGGCTGCATTTTACATGAACTTCAGAATGAACTGGCTCCCCACTTAAGCACCATGTTCAATAATAGCCTCGCATCAGGCTTTGTGCCCACTGAATGGCGCACAGCAACAGTTATCCCACTCCACAAAGGGGGAGCCACCACTGATCCCGGGAACTATCGACTTCTTAGCCTGATGAGCCTGGTCTGCAAGGCCATGGAATGTATCATCATGGAACTCATAAACAAAGACATAGGTAACCTCCAAACTCTGGATCCCATCCAGTTTGGGTTTGTGAAAGGCAGATCATGCCTTCTGAACCTGACTGACTTCTTTGAGGCAGTCACCAAAGCCGTAGGTGAGGGTAAGGTGGTTCACACAGCCTACCTTGACCTCATCAAGGTTTTCGACACCATCCCCCATTCTGGAATTATAGCTAAACTTACTAAACTAGGTATAAATCCCTACATCACAAGATGGGTTGCCAACTGGCTCACTGACAGAACCCACACTGTAAAAGTTGCAGACTCCAAATCTGACCTCAAAGCAGTGACAAGTGGAGTACCACAGGGTTCCGTCCTGGGACCTCCCTATTTGGTATCTACTTCTCTGAAGTACAGGATAACATAGAAGGCCTCTGGCTAACGAAGTTCACAGATGACTGCAAACTAGGAGCCATAGTCAAGTCCCCAAATGATGTGGATATCCCATAGAAGGGCCTCACTGAGACAGATGCCTGGTGTCAAAGCCATGGCCTCAAGCTCAATGCCAAAAAGTGCAGTGTCATCCCCTTTGGTAAAAACTCTGTACCCATGAACTACCACATAGGGAGCAATCTACTTAACACTGAATGTATGATAAGAGACCTTGGGACCCAGGTGGACAGTAGTCTCTCCTTTGATAGTCACATCGCCACAGTGGTCAGAAAGTCCTTCTACGTGACACACCTCATCATAAAAGGGTTCTAATCCAGGAAAAAAGAGGTAATTGTTCCCCTCTACTCGACACTCATTAGACCCATTATAGAGTACAACGCCGCTTTTGGAATGTACCTCACAAGACATCTGCAGCAGCTGGAAAGGCCACAGATGTACCTCACAAAGAGGATTACTGGCCTCAAACAAATGCCCTACACTGACCGTCTCAAAAAACTCCAGCTTTACTCCATAGCATATCACCTACTCTGAGGTGATCTCTGCCTAACATATAAAGCTATGTCAAACCCAGAGCTGTTGGACATGCTACACCTAAAGAAATCCCATTCCGTCCGAGCTACATGCTCTATGGACCTAAACCTTGTCACCACAATAAACAATACATGCTGGAGGGATGGATTCCTGTCCCAGAGACTTCCCATACTCTGGAGCAGGCTATCCATCTATGTGAAGTAAAGTTCTTCATTAGCACTCTTCAAGAAAAATCTTGATGAGTGGATGGGAAATAGGAAATACACCCCGGGGATCACTTCTGTGTCTCTGCTTGACAGTGGCACAGAAAAATAACTTTCTTGGGTGGAGTAAGCCAGGGAACCTTGTTGGCTAGGCTTACGTAGGCCCTTGGGCCAATAGCCTAGTACCTACCTATGAACCTATGAACCTATTGAACAGCCTATTGAATGCAAAATAGAGTGGAATGATCACATCCCTGGAACTGGATGCCATAGTCTTACTAATAAGGTGTGCAATGAAAACACATTCTTACTGTGATGCCCACCACTGCTACCAATATGTGATGGCCACCAATATGTGTCATTTCCATGATGGATCAGTAATCGAGGAGCCTGAGTCCTCACCAATACCACTGGACAGGGACATGCACTTTGAATACAAATGGATACACTCAGTATTTTCAGATGCAGACCTCTCTGCATCAAGTACAATTTCTCTTAACAGCACATAGGGAACACACTCATCCGGGGATCTGGATGTCCCTATATCTGTCTCCCTCCAGATTCCCAATAAGACTCACCACTGGCACAGCTGTAGGGTTAGGTCCTCAGCCGATTGTCCAAGCCAAGTCCTGCAGCACCCTCTCTGTGAACCCATTTCTTCGTGTCCCTGCCCAAAGTAGCTGACATACACACACTGTGAGATTTGAATTTACACACACACACACAAACACACACACACACACACACACACACACACACACACACACACACACACACACACACACACACTCCTGCGAAAGGCTGGTAAAGATTTATCAGCTGTGCCCCCTTCTGCCCAGAGTATAAGGTAGTTATCAGTGGCACCAGACACTCCACAATCAGCTACTCTAAGGCCCTTAACAAAGGGTGTCCAATTATACTGTGTAATATTAATACTAATACAAATGGTATTAGTTCACCAAGGTGGCTAGGCCTTCTGGAGTGTCCCACACAGTGTCATCAAATAAATATAAGTACTCTCAAAGGTTAGATACTTTCTACAAGGACCCGCCACAATAAACGTAAATATGTTTAATAATAAATAATAAAAGTATGTGAAAATACTGAATGTATATTCACTGTAAACCACAGAGTTCAAATAACAGAAAATATTGAAATTAACATTGATGCACAGACTCATACAAATAAAGAAAAACACTCTCTGAACTAAGCTTCAGTATATTCTTGCCTGATCTAAAATAATTACTATTCCCTAATAAAGTTATTTACTACCACAAGGCAAGATGCTGTGGGTGAGGGTTTTTCTAATCAGTCTTCCCAAAGGGAATACTTAATACTCTTAGATTTCTCGTTTTAATATCAAAAATATAATTTCCAGGAGGCCTGGAAGAATGACCTCATCTAGTCACCTGACTCTAGGTTCTCACAGTATTCCCCTTTGAAGCCGAGAGAGGAATTTAGCACAGATGACCACAATACACATCCAAATGTTTATAGCAGTGCCTGGGGCCTCCCCTATTTTCACTGAGCTAAAGAGCAAAGGCTCTTTCCCAGACCCAGTATCTCTGGTCCTATTCACCACTGTGGGGTACCGTTTTAGTGGTTTAACATTTCCCTTACTTTTCTTAAAGTTAACCTTTGCTGTCCCAGTGTCCTCTATTAAAACCTATACATTTAATTTGGTTGCAATAATACATGTACAGTTCTTTTCATTTCAGCAGGGTGCACTGTTGATACATTTTGACACAAGCAAACCTCACAAATACATTTTCAGCACAAGCAGCTGTACAGTTTGATATACAACTGACATACAGTTCCCATACATTTGTAACACAAGCATTTTGTATAAATCAGCTTGATATTCAAAGAGCATATCATTCTTTATAAAACTCCAGCTGGCTATGCTGGTACTTGCCTATATCATCACACTTGCAATAGTGGATATGTACTGACTGAAGGACAGTTTATTGTTTACATAGGTTTCCTGTTCTCTAATTACTGGATCACTTTTCAGGAGGGTGTTGCCAATTTGATAGTTGCATAGGACTTTTTGCTTGCCAAAGGATACTACTATGCATTTCTTGGCATTTAGTTTCAGTCCATGGTTTGACACAGGCTATTGGTTTGAGAAAGGCCCTCTTGGAGGATCTTGGTATCCTCTGGTGAGTTAATGATACACCAGAATTATAGTCACCTGTAAACATGATCATCTGTAAACTCTTAATAGTAGCTTTGACCTCCGAGAGATAAATAGCAAAGAGAAGTGTCCCAAGCACTGAACCCTGGGGTACATCACTAGTGATAGGTCTTTCAGAGGAGGTAGAGTCACCTACCCTAATTTCCTGGGTTTTTTTTAAGCCAGTTTGCTATCCAATGAGTTGCATAGGGATTAACATTTAGCTGGGATAGTTAATATACAATACCAAGTATAGGATGGTATCAAATACCTTTGCAAGGTGTAGATTATGCAGTGTGTGCTAATCTGCCCTCATCCATAGCTTAATTAACCTTTTCAAAGAAATCAACCAGATTAAGTAGGCAGGATCTGCCTTCACAAATCTAAAGTGGCTTGAGTTGAAAGTTTGTATGTTACCTGTATCCCTATTTATTAATTCAGTAATGATCCTTTCTATAACCTTAAAGATAAGGCTGGTCAAACTTTTGGATCTATAATTTCAAGTAACCACTAACACCCCACCTTTGTGCAAAGGGATAACAGTTGCTGTCCTTCATGCATCCAGCATAAAGTCTGTATAGAGGCCTTCACTGAAAAAAATCTGTCAGAGGTCTGATATGTCCTCTTTCAGGCTGTCTGGTAAACATCCCAGTATGTTATCCAGCCCCACAGAAGAAGTATTCTTGACCTTGGCTAGCACCTTGAAGACTTGTTGATGCTAGATTTGAGACATGAGGTATAGATGCAGGTATGGGATCTGGGATTTCAGAAAGGAAACTGGGTGAAGTTAGAGTTAAATTAATCTGCTAGTAGACTGACTATGTCCTTTGGGTCTGAGTATGTGATGTCACTTACAATTAGATCCAAACACTGATAATCATTTTTGTAAGGTTTCTAGTAAAGTTAAAGAAGGCTTTGTGATTGTTCTTTACCTGGGTGTCAATTTTTACCTCATATCTGACTTTTTTTAATTTGATCATAGCCCGGAATTCCCTGTTAGGTTTAGCAAGACATTTTTTTTCATCATGAAGGGTACGTTTATTTTTATGTGCAATAACTTTTTCTTCCATTTTCATGCCTATTTATATTTGGGTTCCACTATGTTAGTTTACTTTTGAATTTGGCATTGTATTTACTTTGGAAGGGGACATATGTATTTATGCAACTATTCACATTTGCATAGAATTTGGCAGCAAAGGATTCCACATTAGAAGTGGGGTAACTGTGTTAATTTTAGTTAGGCCATCAGTCAGTTTCAGTAGCTTAGCCTTGGCATAATATGTAAATACTGAGGTATTAGATGATACTTCTGATTTCAGTCTGAAGACAAATGTGACTGATTTGTGGTTTGATTTGACAAGGGGGGAGTTACAATTGGTAGGGGGCACTGCCTTCTCATACTGATGTGAACCAAATCATAGCTCTAGTCATGAGAAGGAAAATGGTGACTCTCAAAATACCATCATGTATGTTAGAGTGTGCACATTTGTTAGTGCCAAAGGTGTCATAACGGTACCCCCTCCATTTCCAAAGCTATGTTTTTTTGTGGTTGCTATGCATACATTTGTTAAACATGCTGTACCTTTTGGACAGCTATTTTCTTCATTCTTTCTAGTACTGGGATGGTTGATTTGCCTATAGTGCTCAGCCAATGTTGTTTTTTTTAGGTAGTGCCAGGTTGGAGAAGATTCTTTATGTAACACATAGGTTATATATATATATATATATATATATATATATATATATATATATATATATATATATATATATATACCATAACCCCACCTAGTCTTCCTTCCCTTTATGTACCCTCAAAAGGACTATACTTAGCACTTCATTACACCTCTCTTTCTAATGTGTCTACTATGAATTTGCATAATTTTATACAAACAAAAAATTTATTGTTGACCTATTGAACTATATCAATGTAAAATGATGTTACTAAGCTTCTTTTTAATGCAACTTTAACTTTATGTATGTAACCCAACACGTGAATCTTTTTGCTATAACTGCTATTATATCAATATTGTTTAAAATTGTACTTGTTTAAAAATGTACTACTGGAGCTTTTCGCCTCGGGTCTCCACTGAAAATGGGCCACAAGCCCAGCTGGACAAACCCGGTTAACAAATGTCAATAAATAAAAATATATATATATATATATATATATATATATATATATATATATATATATATATAAAAATATACATATATATATATATATATATATATATATATATATATATATATATACACACACACACACACACACACACACACACACACACACACACACATATATATATATATATATATATATATATATATATATATATGGTTAAGGAAGGTGACTATGGTATTATTAAGGACTTTTAATTACTTAGCATCCTGGTTGTCATGCATAATGATTTTTCTGTGGTCTGGAAATTTATTTGTGAATTTGAGTAAGTTTAATGTTTTTGAAAAGAATAAATGGGCAGCATAAGTCTGCTAAATTTGGCCTTTTTGAGATATTATCTAGTTCTTTTGCTTGGGGTATGATGAAGTGCATCTGTATACCTTTAGTAGCATGGAGGCAGTGTCTGATATTGTATTAGGTAGTTGTAAAGAGAAAGTCTCATGAACTGTGGCTATTCTTTTTTGTCTCCAAAGTCATCCTTCATGTCTGTTATATCAGAAATATTGGTTTCTAAAGTGTGCATTTTTTGATGACTTTCCTTATTTTGCATATTTTGCAATGCAATGAAGTATTGATGATTTAGCACAATTTGATTTTCTCCCCATTGGGAAAAGGCATTATCACACACTTTATTACTTGTTAAAATGCATGTGTAATCCAAGTTTTTATTCTACAAATGCAACTTTGAATGATGATTAGAAATGTTTATCAGTGTTATCATTATGATGTTAAGGATCTGTATACATTACCATGACTTTGGGTTTATCAATGAGATTTATGTTATAACTGCCTTTAAGTGCTAGGTTTTTATTATGCGGTTTAAAATATGTGATGGTATACTAGCAAGGCAAGAGTGCAGTATTTTTACGCAGTCAGATGACAAAATGTGTTGCTGAGGTATTGAAGAAAACCTTGCTTAAGTCAGCTAGACAGCACATTAGTAAACCCAGACCTCTGCACCTTTTCCACTCAATATACATCTGTATCCACTATTTCTTTCCCAAACACCAGTCACCCAAAATGTGTGTCCATCCCTTTAAGGCTATCAGAGCAGGTTACTCTTTATTGATTCCATTGTCAAATATAACTGACTTTCCACTCACCAGGCTGAGCAAGGACCGAGTGATGGTTAGTTGTCTGTGTGGTAATGAGATTCATTATGTCATTATTGCACTTAGATCCCTCCACCCAAAATATGCACACCATCTAATCATTTTGCACTTAAGCGTGAACAATCATAGTTGCTCCACCCTAGAGAGGATGAAGACAGAGCTCTTAGCATTTGTGACCAAAGTTGGAAAGAAAGCGATCTTTAATAGTATCTTGCCTTCACCAAGGATGCTGCTGTAATTCAAATAAAAATAATTGACTTTATCAACTGTCTCAGTAATTGGTGTTGTTCTAGGGGGATTCAATGTGTGCCATCATGGGATATGATGGTTAAACACATACATATCTGCATCATTTTCAAAATTTGCTTTCTTTGCAATCAGAATATTCCTTCTTTGGCCTGGTGGCCAAGGATGAACACAGGATAGCAGCAGATCTCTTCAGCTCCACCAATTTCACTGCACTGACAGGAAATAATTACTTTAAAAATTAATTTATGAAGTAATTTTCTTTCTAAATATGTTTGTTTTATCTATTTCTTGAATTATATTTAAAAAAGAAAGGAAATTTTAATAATATTCCTGTCAGAAATCACCTTGGAAATTTTCCTGTCAGTTTCTCTGTTTGAAATGAGTTCCAGTAAGACAAATTCTCAAGATTCCAGCATCAAGAAAGAACTTCAGTCTTTGATATCTACAATCCAGCAACTTACTGCTAAGATGGATAAACTGGATACTAAAATTGATACCTTCATAGAAAAAACTACAAAACAAATAGACTTGTTACATATAGACTTGCAACAACAGAAGATCCAGATTACAGGCATAGAAGAGACTGTAAATGACATGGAAAATAGAATCCAAGAAGAGGAAACCAACATTGAGTTTTTGCTGAAACAAAATACACATCTACAAACAAAGCTTGATGACCTGGAAAATAGATCTAGGCGCAATAACATTAGGATTTTTGGACTGCCAGAAAATATTGAAGGTAACAATATTACTTCTTTTTTAACAACATGGCTCCCTAAAACTTTAGACTTACCAGAAGCATTTTCTTTTGGTATCGATAGAGCCCATAGATCTATAGCTAATACTAACTCTAACAAAAAGTATCCTAGATCAGTTATAGTTAGATTTCTATCATCTTTTGATAAAGAGATGGTTCTTAAATCTGCTTGGGCTAAAGCTCCTGTTAAAATTAATGAGACAACTGTGCGTTTTGACAATGACTATTCTTCCTTGGTAATAACTAAAAGAAAAGTTTTTCTGCCATTAATAAGGGAGCTTAAGAAAGCACAGTTTAAAACCTACCTTCTGTTTCCTGCCAAGCTAAAAATCTTCCTTCCTGATGGTCCTAAAATTTTTGATGACTTAGACTCTGCATTGCTGTTTATCAAAAAAAATAAGATTTTGGATAAAATAGAGGAAATGGAATGGGCTAGTCCTTCATTAAAGAGGTTGGCAACTGAAACTTCATGGAAGACTTCAGAGAAGAAGAAGAGACTAAAAAACAAATGACTTGTTCTATGTTTTTTTCTTTTTTTTTTCCCTCTTTATTTTTCTTCATTATTAATCTTTTTAAATATAGTTACTGCATTTTGAGAAAGCCACAAATATTCTGAAAAAGATTTAATCAAAGTTATTTTCTGTGTACAAAGAACTGTTTTTGTTTCATAATCAGTCAAAATATCTCAGGAACTAATAACAAGCTATCATTCAATATGTTTCTCTTTCTGACAAAGAGAATTAAGGTTAGTAACTTGATACATTTTTTTCTTTTTTTTCTTTTCTTCTTTTCCTTTATTTTAAATAATGACATTCTATTTAGATTATGCAGTGGGTAAGGGGTGGGGGAGGGCAGGGAGAGAAGTGTAATGAAAATATGATAAATGGAATAATAACTTATTTATTCCTTGTAAAAAAGTATATATGTTGTTTAAATGCTATTGCTAATTATACTTCCTTGATTATATTGCTTATGCTTGTTTACAAATAATTTGTCATGCTTTAATTAATAATAATTAGAACTAAATAATAGTAAATAGTATGTTTCATATCCATCTTTATTAATATAAACAGCAAGTAATATTCCACTGTAAATACTTTTTATAGCTTCCTTTTACATTTTTTTTATCTTTTCTTTTACTCTCTTTTTATTTTCTACTCTCTTTTTTTTCTTTTCTCTGTTCTTTCTCTTTATTCTCTTTCATATTAATATATTGACATGCTTTTGATCATACTGGTACAGTAAATAATAAGATTTGCATAAAAATTGAATTGGGGCAAAAATAATTAGTTCTATTACATATTAATAACTTTCGTAGAGGCTGTAATAACTTGTAAAATACTTCATGAAGGTTTTGCTATGTTTAGCTTCATTTATACTGCTAAATGAATGTCAGTCACTTGTTTTTAACAAAATTCCCGCCAGAATGTTAAGGGAGACAATTTGGGATGTGGGTTACCTCGTGAACAGTGTCCTCGAGTTGTTTTAAAAGCTTCAACACTCAGAATTCATGCAGAGAAGCTGAAAGTAGTCAATTTGACCTTTGACCCCAGAATTCACACGGACACATCACAGATTCATGAAGAGCACTCTACCAGGAAGTAGAACTGCTGCAAATGCGACGCTGCGATGGAAAATGAACTCTTTAACAAGAATTTTGTACTTCACCTATTACACCTAAATATATAGTTAGTTACCCATTAAACATTATTATTAGTTATCGTAACTTTATATTCATGCATCCTAAATATAAGGAATGGAATTTTATTATATTCCCTATAATGTATACTCGGGATATGCTTTTGTCATCCACTTCTGAAGGAACTCATTTAGCTACAGATAATGATCTAAAGTACTGGTATCAGTTGATATCTGATAATAAAGTTAAAAATCTAGATCTCTTAAAACAAGAATTTGATCTAAGAGAAACTTGCTGGTTGGAAGTTCAGACCTTTAGACAACATCTCATTGATAAAATTGATCTAATGTCTATAACAATTAAAGAATCTATCCCAACACTGATTGATTACTTGATATTAAATTTACAACATAATGTTTCTGATAAAGGTAAGCTTTCATACATACATAAAATTATCAGACAAGAAACTTTTTACAGTGTAGATACCTACTGGAATTATTTCATTTCCATTAATGGTGACCCACCAAATCAACAAGATAAACAATATATATTGGAATCTGCCTATAAAACTACATCTTCCATTGTCTGGAGACGTTTTACATGGAAATTTTTACATAGATCCTTTTATACACCTTTGATGATGAATAAAATAAATAATAAAGATAATCTATGTAAAAGATGTAATGTAGAAATTAATGCTGACTGGGCTCATATGTTTTATGACTGTATAAAATTGAAAGAATATTGGAAGTCAATTAATGAATTTTTGCAGGCTCTTTTTACAGATAATTTCATTATTTCTAAATCTCTTATATTATTCAACACACCTGTACCTCATAGTGTTAAAAAGGTTAAGCTTCCCTTGTTATGGTCTATTCTAGCAGTGGCTAGAAAAATAATAACCAGAAATTGGATTTCAGATACACCTCCTTCGTTCAATGAATTTAAAAATGTTATGACTATAGTGTGCCATATGGAATTGATGACAGTAAAATCAAGAACTACTAGAAAAACATCTTATTATATTGTATGGGATAATTTACAAAACTTGTTAAAAAATCTTAACTTCAATAGCATGGTATTTTAGTTTAATTAATTGATCTGATTGTAGTGGATGTCTTTGTAAATACTTTGGTTATTTTGTTGAATGTTATAATCATATCTATTTGAATTACTTGTATAAAATTGTTATGATATTTCTCTTGTATGTTAAAAACAATAAACTTGTTTAAAAAAAAAAATATTCCTTCTTTACCTGGGATAGGTGACTATCCTCTATTCAAACCTTCTGGAGTTGGGAGACAGGGGTTGTATCCCCATTGATCATCATTCCTATTACCTCACTAGTAATTCTGAAAGACAATAACCAGAAACTTCTATATATCCTAATCAATAAACAGGTTCAGATATTATATTATTGCCAGGTATAGAATCCATTCTATAATGTCTTCTATATGCCACAGACCATGGCACCTATCTCACCCTTTTGCTTTCCCTAACTATTGAACCTAATGTAGTTATCATGGGTGACTTTAATTACCTGTCTATTTAAGTGGCAAATGCATACAACCAACAACTAGTAGACACAATGGCTTATTACTTTATTAGTGCCACCTTTCCTAATTGGGTCTTTTTGATTGGAGGTCCTGGTCTCCTTGACATTCTTATAAATACAAATCCTACCTGCTCCACACTCAAAGTATCTCCCTCTGTAATTAAATCAGACCATCAGGCTGTTACCTGCTCTTTAAGAACCTAGCCAGTGACTCTGACCACCTCTAATAGCACTCTTGGATGACCTAACGAAATATTTAAAAGGTCTCTCCTGAGAGAACCGTACAACAAAAGCAGTTGTTTATACCACTGACTTTTGCCCATACCTTAATTAGGGCATTACAACATCAATCTCTATCTGTCATATACTAATGGCAAATTTAATCAGTCCCTAGCATAGCACCACACTATCAACAAACTCTACAAAAAAAATCTTATACTAAGAAATAAGTTTAAAGCCTCACATTATAAAACAAACACTGCATAGTTCAGCAGAGAACTCAAAATAGGATCAAAAGTTGCAAAGGCAGTGTTGAAATGAATATCTTCCCCTCTTCCAATGAAACTCATAAGGGTTTGTATAACTATGTTAGGAATTTCAGAAATAATATTGCTATTGTCAAGAACTGATTGCAAATGGCACAACCTAATCCAGCACAGACAATATCACTAATATATGTGAAAAGAAATTTAGTTCCACTTTCTCCCAGCTCTCCCACCCCTGCATTCATACCCTTTTTTCAGAACCCCCCCCATAATTACTTTCAAACAGGTCCCAAATGCTGTGTCCAAAACCAAAAAATACTAGCTCACTGACAGATTTACCGGTCTCAGCTGTACCCTTTTTAGCATCACATTAATTTCTTCTAGTCTTCCTCTGTGTCACACAACTTTTATTTTATTTGCAGATTGGCAGCATGGCTCCCAGGAAATGGATGGGCTATTTGGATCAGTTCCTTGTCAGCTAGTCTTGACAGTTCATGTAGTCCATCCTTGAAGTAAATGACCTGCTCAGTAACAGACAATCCTTGAATGGAATCACCTGCATTTGTAACTATCTGTTCAGAGACTCTGAGGATTTATTGAAGGCAAGTGACATTCCTCTGAATTTCTTTGCTTAAGTATTCTGAAAAAAAGACAAAAATGATAAAATGATGGGGGTAGGAAGGGCTAAAGTTACGAACAATTTTTAAATATTACTCTAATTCACTTCTGAGGTTAATTTAACAAAAGGCTTTGTATCAGTGTGCATTTTCTGAAGAAAAAGTATGAAACTCTAATGGCTGACACTCTTAATTAACTGCAAACTTCAGTGCTTTACCAGAAAAAAAATATTATGAAGGACAGGTACTCTGAATTCTGCCAGAGGTAAGAGAAGCACTCATTTCATCAGCTGATTAACAAACTAACTATGTTCTACCTGTACTTAATGCTTCCTAGGTGAAGTGGATAGTAAGTGTTCCACATTTTGTACATTTGTTTCACACTGTAACAGGTAGTGTTAAACATATTCAGGAAGGAAGGTTGACAACTACAAATCTGGCTTCTGTTTTGCATTGAGCTTTGACAGCAGTCAATGTGATTATAACTGCATGGTAAGGAGGCTGTCTGTGAATGAAATTGACTAACATTTGTTATTTGCACAGCATATGGAGCTGTCTTTAGATGAATATGTCTGTCCCTGCTGGGATGATTAAGTTAAGTAGTCATTATTCTGGCTTTTGCAGGACTAATTTGTTATGCTATCAGACAATATTGTTATTTTTATCATAATATACCTCCAAGGTATACACAGTCAATAGAGTGATTAAAACTGCTGGGTCTGGGCCTGTCTGTGAATGAATTGACTGACTCTGCTGCCATTTGCTCAGTTTAGACATCCATTAACCTGGATTTCTAGGAATAATGTTTGTTTCTATGAAGTAAATTTGAATACCTTACTGCAGCTAGAGTGTCTTTATGTAAAAGAAAATGGCACTGTGGGTTACTTATTTTTACCCAGTCAAACATCTGAGGTGTCAAAAAACAAAAAAGTGAAAAGATAGCAGATACTGCCTAAAACAGAAATTTATTAAACATTAAACCATTTTTAATGTTTGATACATTTCTGTTTTAGGACATATCTGCTATCTTTTTGCTTATTTGTTTTTTGAGAGTTTGTTCATGTTTGCAAAGTTTCTAAACATCTGAGGTGTACACATTCTATAAAGTGGATATAATTTCTGGGAACTGAATCTGTCTGTGGATAAAAATGGCTTACCCTACTGTCATGATCAATGTAAGCAGTCATTAATCTGGATTAGAGGACTCGTACATTTGTGTAATGCAATTTGGAATACTTTACTGTCATTTTTTTTTAAATCCCACTCAGATATCTAAGGCATACACAGTCAATACAGTGGCTATAATTTATGAGTACAGAGTCTGTCTTTGGATAAAAGTGACACCCTTGCTGTTGTTTCATCATATTTAAATAGCAACTGATCTGGCTTGGCATTAGTAGCATCATGCAACGTATTGTATTTACAGAAATCCATGTAAAATTACCATTGCTATGACTTACGCATGTGTCTGCATGTGAGGATTGCAGTATATCTAACAGTAACAGGTTAGCCATAATTTCTTTTACTTTCACTTACACTCATATCTCAACACTATACAAAATTAGAGCCTATCTTTGGTGGTCTGGACATGATGTTTGTAAAAGCAACTGATCATTGACACAGTGGCTTTGTGAGTACTGCTGCCATCTCACAGGGCTTTGTTCTCTAATTGAGTTCTTGGCTATGGTTCCCTCTATTTGTAGCCTGCATGTTCTCCTTATCTCTGTGAGGATTTTATCCAGGTGTTCTTCATTTCTACCAGCAGACCAAGGACATGCCATATGTGAACTGGAATTCCTCCAATTTGCCTGTAGGTAGGCAGTTAGTCAGTGAGAGAAACTAGTGCATATATGTGTGAGTGTGCATGTGATTGTATGTGTGTGAGTTTGTGTGAGTGTATGAAAAAATAATATATATCTTAACAGTGGAGATATACAATATTGGGGTACAGGAACCTGATGGCCACCAAACCTCCCAGCAGTATAAGAAGAGTTTTAACAGGAGCTAAGTCAGGGAATCCTGTCTTCAACGTCTGTCCCAAGCTTTGCCTAGTTCCAAACTATTCTTACTCAGAGATGTGAACAGAAGGTTGCTGTAGACTAAGTGGAGGCTGAGGACAGTGTGGTCATTATTTAACTTTTCTCATTGTCAAACTGCAGAGGTGTGCATGGAAGGTTGATACAGCTTGTCTATAGAGTCAGTACACTGGCTAGGAGTGATAAGATGGAATACATTACTGTAATAATTCTTTTCTTTTATTTATATTTTCTTTGTAATCATACATCTGACATTTGTAAGTGGCTATCTTTTGGGGATAGGTGTAACAGAGTATGCTGTATGTATGTATCTATGAATGGCATACATACATAGATATATATGTATATGAATAAGTCATGAAAGGTAGAAAACTCAAAAGAGAGAGTCATAAATGGTAGAACAAAAATTAGAGAATCTTGAAACACTGAATGACTCATAGGAGTGAATCACAAAACAGTGAATGCTTCTCCCCCACTAAAAACACTTATCATAAAACCCAGTCACAAAACTGAGATCAAGTGTCATATTGGTAGTTTTACTGTTAGGGAAAGGGCTTTCTCTAAAATAATGCATAGTTTAAGGTTAGAGTTGGGACAGGGGTAGGGTTAAGGCTATGATTACGGTTATCACACATGAGTAAGGTAGGTAAGAAGGCTTTACATCAATTGGCACCCTAGACAGAGGGCTCAATTGCATCAACCCACTCCCCCCCGCACATCAACCGGTGCCTCCCCCATCCTGGCCTACCCACACCATCCTGGTGACTTTTTCCTCACAGTTTGTCTTACTTTCAGTGCCCTGGAGTTTCTAGATGTTCTGAGCTACATTTTACAGTTTTTTTAAAACTACCTTTTCATCCAATGACCATCTGAATGAAACCCACAATCAAGGAAAGAAATTTCGCCTTTACTTTTCAACTTTGCTTTTTTCTGCTTCCAGTCAGTACACCCAAACTGACCAAGCCTACACTGTAATAATTTCAGTGGATATAACTATATTAAGCTGGGGATCTGAGGGCTGCTAGTCTGAGTCTGGGTATTCTATGTGGCATTTTATCCTGTTTTTTCTTTTTTTGAGAGATGACTCAAGTGACAAGAAGGTCAGTTGCTTTTATCCAGATATCCCTCATTAAGCAGTTATAGCTACTTCTATGTACAGTTCAGAAGTCTGATTGTGATAGAAGAGGATCACCATGTAATATATCTCACCTTTGTTCTAAACATATGGTTGTCACACATTAAATTATTGTACATTGAGACACATAAATCACATAAGCTCTGGAAAGCCAGGATAATAAGCAAACAGCGGCATGCAGTTAGTAATTCTTTCTCTGCAAACAGCCTCAGCAGTCAAATGCACTCTGTTTGTGCATATCAGGTGTCCATCTTACTTCTCAGAAATATACACTAGTCTGCAAATCCAGACAGTGACTGATTAAATTGGGCAAATAACAAGACAGTCAGTTACTTTCATCCAGCCAACCCCAATCCTCACCCAGAAATTACAATCACAATGCCTGATGGCGTAATATTATTTAACTTCTAGACAAACAAGATGCCACAGATTAAAGTATTCCAAATTGCTACACACAAATCACTAATCCAGAAATACTGCAGAAAATATCTTGTTGATCAATGCCGGCATCATTATAAAAATAATAACACTTATCTCACCTCCTGTCTTCAATTATATCACATCACACTCTTTTTAGCCATCCAGGATTCTGCAGCATGTCCATGATTTTGTCTTGTATTTCTTACATATTCCTTATATATTTTTCTGGTAAAGTGTTGCCTGAATTGGGTCTATATTACAACATCGAACTACAACAAGTTCGAATATTGTAATATCGAACCCTGAAGTCCAAAAGTGGAAAAAAGCAAAGCCACGGAACATCGACTTTTTTCCCAGGGAAAAAAGTCAGTGGGCTGTTTTCAGGGCTTTGCTATTTCCTCCACTGTGGTGTGATCTCAGAGTTGGTATATTTAAGTAGGGGTGTGTGGGGGGCACAGCCCCTGATGTTGAAGGGTGTGGGGTGTGAAGCCCCCCAGTTCAGTTTAGGTTTAAGGTTAATTTTTTTTTTTGTAACGGAACAATGATTTTTTTCCCTGGGAAAAAAATCGCTGTTCTGTGGTTTTAGTTTTCTTGGGTTTCGAATGTAACGGTTGGATATTACAATAGTTGAACTTTTTAAGTTCAACGTTGTGATATAGACCCCCTGAATTGTGAAGTAAGTCTGCAAAGCTTGGCATTAGAGATTCATTGCTATTGTGGTGTTAAAAAATGTTGGTCTTTTGCCTGCAATCCTTCATGCCTATATTTGGATGTTGTGAGGTCTCTTCTCTGTTAGCCATACATATCAAAGTACTGTACTCGCTGTCTTATTTATGTGAATGGGGACATTTTCATTTTTTCACACCTGTTGTTCAATTTCCTTTGTCATTAAAAAAAGTTCTCTGCCTGTCTCAACTCAGTATTCATATTATCAAGTTTTAACACATAGCCTAAATGGTGAAATCTGGATCAGATAAAATGACCTGAAAAATTACTTACCTTGAATTTTCTTGCCAAATATTGCAACATCTGTTGTTGCTATCATCTGTTAGATTTTCTTGAATATACAAATAGTTGCAACAGTCAAAATAAAATATCATAAGTTACTTAAAAAGTTCCAGATTATGTGTAAAGAGCAGGATAAAAATTTAAAAAAACTGCAGAAAACTGTGGGTGCAATTTTCCAGTGGGCCTGGTCACGTGAAAGAAAAACACCTGATGTTAAAAGCAATTGTTATAAGACATAATGAGAATTTTAACATAATGAGAACATTATAAGAAAGTATGCTGCAAGAGCAATTTTATATGGATGAAATCATTACTACTGTTTTGGTAGGTATTGCATTAAAGTGATTTTTGCAATGTGGAAGGTTGCTTTATGATGTGTGCTGGAACTCGTCTTATTCATCTTGTACCAGTGAATCTATGGTACATTGCTGATAGTTTAGTAATAGGTTCTTTTCTGTATATGACTAAGTTCTTAGGCTCATGGACTCATGGGTTATTACTAGGCAGTTGATCTGGATGGATCAGTTGCAGCCTTGCCAAAGCAACACCTAGTAAATGTTACCCCTTTCCATAAGAGCCAGATGGCTAGCACAGATATGTATTTGCGGTTTCCCATCTGTTCACCACGAAGTCTAAAGAAGGTTAGGAATCTACTTTGTTTAATATGGAGGTAAAGCTTATTCCAGAGCAGGAATATTCTTTGGGAGACATAGTCAGCTTTCTAGCAGGTTCTGATTATGCTTCAGTGGAAGTATAGGTCTGTATTATGAGTATTTGTCTTACATATTTTGTAAATGTGTAGAATATCATACAATACAAGCTCATTTGAAGCCTTGTACACTAGGCAGATCTCACCCCAAAGGAATATACATGAGACTGACAATACACATAGAGCTTTAAGGTATCCTGTATAGGGCATAGAATTCAGGACACTGATTTTCTTAATGAGGAAGTACTGTGGCCTTTCTGTATGTGTCATGTACTTAGCCAGATGCATGCTTATTCAATTAAGGGCCTAATAAAGAAGGTGTAGAGAAGAATTATAACATCTCTGGATCGTGAAGATATAACTTTGATAACTAGTTATGGGACTTGCAAGAGTTTTCTAACTACTGTAAAGACATGGTGGTGAGAGAAGCACATTGTCTATGAAGATGATCATGTCCTTAATAACTGCATCAGTTTTGAGAGGAGGCACTGGTGTTTACTGAAAGACAAAATGTTACACTTTTTATATTTAGCCTTACACAATAGTCCTGACACTATCTATTTGTTTGTGAAAGACCCGCTTATAATGTCCAGAAGTCAACAGAAGAGTTGATGATAGCTCCAAGTCTGCAGCCATCTACAAACTTTGCCCAGTTACAGACTTTTGACATCTGCTAAAACATCAGTGAACAGAATTCCAGCTAAGGCAGGGTGAAAGGTGCAACTGCCCTGGACACAAAGTGCTGGGGTGGTTGTCTGCCAATCCTGATCACTCTTTAATGAATACTGTGTCTAAACTATAGCAACTGTTTTCTGCATTGTAGCAAGCAGTTTGCTATAGTTTAAAACATTTCTTGTTTTTGAACTAAAGCTAACCCGAGAGATGTAGAGATCTCCATGCAAAGTATAAACTGTAGCAAACACATGCTACATTGTAACAAGCTGTTTGCAACAGTTTAAAAGAAAAAACATTTATTTTTTTCTTCTTTTAACTAAAACCTGAGCACTGTAGTGGTCTTTGAAGGGTATACACTGTAGAAAAGAAATTGCTTGCTAAAATTAAAAGAAAAGAAAAAAAAAAATATATATATATATATATATATATATATATATATATATATATATATTTTTTAATTAACAAGTATGTGTGGAAGGAGATGGGCTGGGGACAGGGCGCAAAAACAGAACTTGATTGGCTCTTGCATTTCAGGAACCCCAGATACCTGATCATGGACTTTTTTTGCTCTTGAATAGCTGAGGGGTGGGGTGTTAATTTGTGGCTTGCACAGGGTGCTTGTTGAATCTGATACACCTCTGTTAGAAAACCAGATATCAAATATGAACAGATGTAGCATGGAGTCCTGCAACAGGCTTTTTGTGTTAGGGTGTCCCTAGTCTTGATTTTATGAGTGCTATCTGTAAGGCAGTTAACAATCCAGCAGGTAATATAAGTATTTACATTTAACGTCATTACTTTAACTATAATGCCAGAGTGTAGAATGCTGTCAAAGGCCTTAGCTAGAACAATGTATGCATTGTATACTATTTTATCCTCTCCCAAAGCCTTGGTGATTTTTCCAAAAACTTCACACAACTGAGAAAGCAGGATCTACCCTTCACAAACTCAGACTAGTTTGATTTAAGGAATTATCCTGCCATTATCTTTGCTAATGAGAGGTATAATGATACATTCAATTATCCTGCAGCTGATGCTGGTAAGGATTGTTGGTCTCATAGATTCCTGGATCAGTGGTGGGTCCACCCTTGTGAAGGGGGGGTAACCACAGCTGTTCTCCATTTACAGGCTGAGGCTGAACAGATTCTGGAATGCGTTAGTGAGGCAGTACTTCATATCGACAAGAAAACGCTTTAAGTCTTGTTCATAGGTGACCTGGGGGGCCAGTAAAGAAAATCAGTCAAGTAGGGAAAAGATATTGGGGTTTGCAGGGAACACGTTTCAAATTTGTCAGCTAAGATTTTAACTATGTCCTCGTAGTTTGAGTGAGCAATATTCTTATGACTCAAGTAAGATTCCTAATGTAATTGAAAAAAGACTTATGATTGTTCCTGTTTTTGATTTTCAGTTCATACTTAGCCTTGGTGGATTTGATTTCTTTAAGTTCTTTATTTAATGTCTTGAGTACAGTTTTAGCATATGAGGTTTTAACTATGTTCTTTAGGGTGAGTTTTTTCTTTTCTCATATAATGTGCTATACTAGGTATAGTGCATTTATACCAGGTGTCCACGGAACAGGTTTGTACCTAAATTTGGCACTGTATTTGTAGCTGATCATAATTAATACTGTATCTCAATACATGTGTTTAGACAAGCATAGAGGCTTTCTGCAAATGCAGTAGTTTTGACCACAAGGTTGATCATTAAAGGGAGGTGGGCTTTTGAACAGCTAGTACCGGTCTTCATCTCACAGCAGAAGTTTGCCTTTAAGAAATCCCTAAAGATAGTAGAGTTTATGGGCATGTTGGATTGGGTTGTAATGGTAAAGACCACCAAGTGGTGGTCAGAACTGTCATTTACAGGGTAACTAAAAAATAGAGCATAGGAACAATCTGTGTAAAGACCAGGTCAAGTACATTTTCCTCATTTTGGGAAAGACAACCATTTGCTCAAGTAAGTTGGAGCTGAAGGTCTTCTGATTCATAGATGGGCAGTTGAAATCACCAAGAACAATGGCGTTTGGTTCTATAGTAAGGGGCTTAAGGTTATTAAGGTAGGACTATTGGGTAGAGGGTGTCAATGCATTCTGTGATTATCCAGAACTTGGTATGGAGTCTTATTGATAATTACTAGAATGTGGAATTGTTCACTGTCATTACCATGCCTTTCAAGGCTAGATGTAATAAAGTTTCAGAGAAACTTAAACATTACTGCATATTACAGAGGTGCCCTCAGTGGCAAATCTGAAGAAGTGGTAAGAATTGAATCTTGGTGGGGAGGGTGTGTTATCAACACACTGGAACCATGCCTCAGTGATGATGCAGTTGTCAATGTTTTCTTGGGGCATGCAGTCTTAGTTATAGAGATGGAAATTATTTAGGTTCATAGGTTCATAGGTTCATACTAGGCTATCTGCCCTGGGGCAATTATAAGCCTAGCCCGATTCTGTATGGCTTACGCCACCCCTTGATTTGAGTATACTGTGCCCTTTTTAAGGTTTAGTTTACTGTGCCTCTGTCTAATAGTGACATGGGAGTAATCCCTGGGACAAACCTATGATCCCCCATCCACCTATCGAGATTCTTCTTAAAGAGATTCAGTGAGGTGCTCTGTCTCACATGAACTGGAATTCTATTCCAGAGCGAAGGGAGCCTCTGGGTTATGAACCTGTCCCTCCAGCAAGTTCTATTTATTTCTGTGCTGAGGTTCAAGTCCCTTGAGCGTGTGGCTCTAAGGGATTTAGATTTACTGAGGTAGAGCATGTCCATTAATTCTGGATTTGACATAGCTTTGTATGTCAGGCACAGATCACCTCGAAGTAGGCGGTATGCAACTGAGTAGAGCTGGTGTTATTTTAACTGAGCAGCATATGGCATCTGTTTGAGACCCTTGATCCTCTTGGTGAGATACTTTTGGGGTCTTTCTAATTGCTGCAGGTGTCGGGTAAGGTACATCCCAAAAGGGGCATTGTATTCTATGATGGGCCTGATGAGGGATGAATAAAGGGGAACGATTACCTCTCTTGATCTAGATGTGAAACCCTTCGTGATGAGGTGGGCTATGTAGAAGGTCTTTCTAACCACTTTGGCAATGTGGTTTTCAAAAGAGAGATTGCTATCAACTTGGGTCCCCAGGTCCCTAATAACTTTCTCTGTACTTAATGGGTTTCCACCTATGTGGTAATTTGTGGGCACATTGTTTTTGCCAAAGGGTATGACTATACATTTTTTGGCATTTAGCTTTAAACCATGGTGCTGGCACCAGTTATCTATCTCTGTGAGACCTTTTTGAAGGATGTTTGTGTCAGCTGGAGAGTTGATTATGGTGCCCAGTTTGCAGTCGTCTGCGAACTTGGTGAGCCATAGTCCTCCCACATTTGCCTGTACCTCGGAAAAGTATATACCAAACAAGAGTGGTCCTAGGACAGAACCCTGTGGGATGCCACTTGTGACCGGTTTCAAGTCTGACATGGCACCAGCAACTCTCACTCTGTGGGTTCTGTCTTTGAGCCAGTTTGCGACCCATCTTGTAACATAGGGGTTTATATTTAAGCTGGATAGCTTATCTATGATGCCCGAGTGGGGCATTGTGTCAAATGCCTTTGCAAGGTCCAGATAGGCTGTGTGGACTACCTTTCCTTCATCTATGGCTTTGGTGACTGTTTTGAAGAAGTCAACCAGGTTCAAAAGGCAGGATCTGCCCTTGACAAAGCCGAACTGGGTAGGATCTAGTGTCTGTAGGTTCTCAATGTCTTTGTTTATGAGCTCCATGATGATCCTCTCCATAGCCTTGCAGACTAAGCTAGTCAGGCTTATGGGGCAATAGTTTCCAGGGTCCGTAGAGGCTCCACCTTTGTGGAGTGGGACCACTGTTGCTGTACACCATTCTGTGGGCACATATCCTGTAGTGAGGCTGAGATTGTATAGCTGTTTTATTTGAGGGATTAGTTCCTCTTGGAGTTCATGTAAGACACAACCTGGGACACCATCTGGTCCCATGGAAGCAGTGTTTTTTGCTTTGGAGAGGGCAGCCTTCACCTGAGCATCAGAGATGTTTGGGAGGCAGCCCTCTGCCGGGATAGATACTTGCTCTTTTGAGGGGAGGGGGGAGAAGTTTGCACTGAACCTGTCTGCCAGGATATTGGCAATGTCTGTGGGTTCAGTGTATTTTTTGTCATTTAGAATCAACTCAGAACAAGTCTGGGAGTTGCATCCCAGGTTTCTAACATAATTGAAAAAAGCCTTATGATTGTCTTTGGTGTCCTGTGCAATTTTTCTCTCGAAGCTGGCCTTGGAGGATTTTATGAGGGATCGTAATTTTTTGCTAGTACTGATCAGAGATGCCTTCCCTATTAGGGATTTTGCTCTATCATGTAGTAGCTTCCTCCTTCTGTTGTACAGTTTATTTATGGCAGGGGTCCACCAGACTGGACGCCTGCCTTTGGATGATTGGGTCTTTGTTTTGTTTGGGATAGCATGATCCATGCATTCCTGGAGATGTCCATAGAATGCATTTATATAGGATTCTGCAGTTTGGGCCGTAGTTTCCACTGGCCCTGGGGCCTTGAAGGATTCCACTTTGGTTTTGAGAAGTGAGAAGTTCGCTTTTGAGAAGTTTTCCACTGTGGTTTTCTGGGCTGGGGATGGGGTCGGGATGTGGACATACAGTGAAATTAATTTATGGTCTGATCTTACCAGTGAGGGATATACTTCTGGTGTGGAGTATAGAGTCCCCATGTTGGTAATGATCAGGTCTAGTATGTTGTCCCCTCTTGTGGGAGTAGTGACTAGTTGTTCCATAGCATTTGAGTTTATAATTTCCAGGAACCTTTGGGCTAAGGTGCTGGGGCTTGAGTAGTGCTCCCAGGCAATGTTTGGGTAGTTGAAGTCACCCAATATAATGGTGTTCGGAGAGATCTTCATGTTCTCCAATGTTTTCAGGAAAGCCGAGTGGGATTCCTGACTTTGAGAGGGTGGTCTGTAGGATGCTATAAACTGAAAAGCAGTCTTGCCCACTGTTAGTTGCACATGGATGGTCTCCGATACTTCGTGCAATGCCACTAACCTGGAGGTGTGGATATCCTTGATAAATATGGAAACTCCCCCTCCTTTTGTGGTTCGGTCCGGGTTTTGGGGCCGAAAAGCATGATAATGAGGTATAGCCTGGTATTGCTGGGGTGCTCTCTGGAGCCTTGAACCAGGTTTCTGTCACTGCACAGATATCGATGTTCTCCATACTGAGGAGAGCTTCGAGTACTTGCATCTTGAGGTTAAGACTTCTGGCATTTAGCAGCATTACCCTTAGTTTCTTGTTCCTTGTGCTGTCTATGGGGGTGGGTTTCACTTTTGAGCCTTGCCTAAAAAAGACACTATGGGGGTGGCACGAGCCTTTGCCAATATCCGAAAGCCCAGTGGTGACAGGTGTAAGCCATCCCTAGCGAAGCAATGTGGCTTGTCGAGAATGTCATCCCAGGCTGACAGACACCGGATCCCCTTTGAATGACACCAAAATTTTAGCCAATTGTTAAAATCGATCATTTTGTCTTTGTACTGTAAAACAAACCACTGAAAAACAGCTATGAGAATCCAAAAGTTAGTAAAGGTGCTGTGAAACTTGGTCGTTGACCATTCAAAGACCACCAGGCTATAATTTAAACCACCAAAATTTATTTCTTGAAGCGCTTTTCGTCTGCTTCATAAGCAGACTTCTTCAGAATACATTAACAATCCAACCTACTGCATTTAAAACCTTAATTGGTCATCAGCTGTATGACTAATTGTTAATTAAAAACCTTAAAGGCAAAAGACTAAATACAAAATAGCTCATAGTCAATGAATTTGACGTTGCTTCGTATGATGTACACAGAAAGCTGTCATACTGTTTTTCAAGTGTTTAAATACATAAACTACATGTGTACGTCTGATAAAAATCTAATAGGTTGCGTGTTATGTCAGTAATTTAAAATACATACTGGTAAACCTAAAATACAATAAAACCTATAAACTTTAAAGTAAAAATTGACCTTATAAGGTAAATGCTTATAAGAATACAAATACAATTAAGCAGGTCCTAGATGTAGTAAAGTAAAATATGTGTAACAATCATTCAAATAATTATTTAAACAAAGAAATGCACCCATTTCATAATGCATTTTCAGGGTGCTGTATAAAAAATGCATTTATCCAAATACAATTTGTAACAAGTGTGAGTACATAAGTACAAATGTGAGTGCGTGAATACAAATAAGTGTCCACTCATACCACATATACTCCTAGCTAAAAAAAGCACAAATACCTACATCTACCTTTTAAGACTTATGATACTCAACAAACAAGATATGGAACATGCTTCGTTAAGACCTGGGAAATGGTAAGCCTCCAACCTTATCTGCCAGTGTAGTTCAAGTGCCAACAACTTTAGTGACGCTGGGCCACCTCTGTTGTCCACAACTAGCTGATCTATGGCTATGAATTTGAATTTATGGGTGGGGAATTCGACAACGTGTTTAGCAAGGGCATTGGTTAGTTTATGTTTCTTAATAGCGTACTGGTGTTCATAAATACGCTCCCTAAACTTACGTTCAGTCTTCCCCACGTAGAATGCTGGACAGTTTTGGCATGACGCTAAATATACCAACATCTTAGAGTTGCAGTTGTTCCTATGTTTCAATTTATACTCTATGTTGTTAACAGTAAATCTACTAGATTCCATGATGTAGTTACAAAAATTACAGGCATGACATTTAAACATTCCCAGGGATCTTGTACTGGGAGGTTTCATCTCAAACCAGGACTTGAGATTCTTGTCTTTCCTATAAGTTACTTTAGGACACAGTCCTAATTTAGAGGACACCCCTGGGTCCGCCCTAAACAATTGCCAATTCTTTCTGACTATGTCCCACAAAATGTCACTGTCCATTGCAAAGGTAGTAATGAATCTGGGTAAATCCACCTCAAAGGTCCTATCCACAATTCCTAGACTCAAATTGCTGACAGAGGATGTCAGTGAGGTAGGGACAACTCTATCCTTGGTTGGTAAAAGTGGTACATAGACATTAGACCTCCTTTTAAGTGTAACTTTTTTAATTAGATCGTTGATAAGTTTAAAGGGGTAACCCCGACTCAAAAACATCCCTTTAAGTGTTGTACATTCAACTTCAAACATGTCATCTCTACTGATGATTCTTGCTGCCCTTACAAGCTGTCCTTTGACAACTGCACATTTCTGTGTGAAAGGGTGACAGCTAGTGAAATGCAGCAAAGTGTTGGAGTACGTGGGCTTCCTGTGTACCTTAGATGTATAACATAAAGCAGTGGTGTCCTTTTCTAATAGGATATCCAGGTAAGCTATCTGCTTATCATTGAAAGTAAAGGTAAATTCCAGGAATTCTTTTGTGACATTTAGTTGGTCAACAAGTTCAACAGCCTGTGCCTCATCTCCATTAAAAAGAATGAAAATGTCGTCCAGATAACGTGTATAGAATGCTGAATATTTACTGAACAAGGGGTGGTTGAAAACAAATTGGTGTTCCCACTGTGCCATGACCAAGTTCGCCACACTAGCCCCGTAGGGCGAGCCCATACCAACTCCCACTGTCTGTAAATAATAATTGTCCCCAAACATAAAGAAGTTCCTTGGTAGTGTTAAGTCCAACAATTCACATACTAATGAGATATCGTAGGTACTGGCCTCCCTAGCTCTCAGTCTGTCACCTACCCAGTCAATTGCTATATCCTGCGGAATGCAGGTGTATAGATCTTTGACATCCACTGTGAGGAAGTTGTAGCAATCCTCGTATTTGATCTCGTTCATTCTGGACAAAAAAGTCCATGAATCCTTACAGATCTGTGTCTCCATAACGATGTATTTACTAAGCACGTAATCCACCACTTTAGCACATGCATAAGATGGTGAACCTCGGCTGTCGATCAGGGGACGCATGGGTGGATTGGTTAAATTTTTGTGGATTTTGGGTATGCCAAAAAAATAGGGAGTCCTGGGGTGGGAAGTTGTCATGTAGTGATAAAGGTCTAGGTTGATCCTTGATTCTAAAAACATTTCCTCAATCTGTTCCTTAATGATTCGGTAGGCACCATTAATTTCATTTAAAGAACTCAATGCATACGAAGGGGTGTCTAGTAATGCTGACATACGATCAAAGTAGTCATTGTTGTCAAAGATCACCACCCCTCCTCCTTTATCGGGTTTACAAATACGTAAATTTTTGGAGCGCAAAACCTGTATACAATCAATTTCAGAATTATTAGTAGTGTACCTTCTGCATGGTTTGGTATAGGTACTATGTGACTCTGTTTTTGTTTTAGTACATCTTATGTCAACCTCACAGACTTGCTCGAACATAGACAACAGAGGGTGGAGAGGGGGATTGTACGTACTAGGTACATGCAGTGGATTAGGTACATCAGTGTAAGCCCCCCCACCCATCATAAGTCTAAAGTTGAGCTTCCTAGTGAAGGTTTTAACATCAATTATAGCCTTCACCAAATCGAATTTATGGTGTGGAACATATGTATGACCCTTGGCCATAAGGTCTGCCATTTCGGGGGTAATAAGAGTGTTGGAGAAATTGTAAACTTTGAAGTCACCCAAGGTATTGGTACTAATGACTGGACCTTGTTGGCCCTGGTCCTCGTTCGTGCCATTAAATGATACAGGAGACAAGACTGCTTCATCACTGGACACTTCCTCTTGTGTAATGGGAGATAAATAATTAAGTGTCAGTACTGCTAACGGTTGGTCCTCCTCTGATTCATTTGGTTCGACCATTGACGTTGAGTTTTGGGTCTTGCTCCTAAAAAATTCTCCTGTGAGTTGACATTATTATTACAGTTAGTGTTGTTTCTATTCTGTAACCTCTCACTCCTACGTAGCTCTACCAAAGGCATACATTCATTAGTCAAAGTAGAGTCTTCCTGAGTGATGTTATCGAGGTTGTCATTTACAATAACAGTTTCACCTGCATTAGGGGGAACATTATGATTTGAACTAGTAATATAAGTTCTAGTGTTAGCCCTTCGGACCTGCCCTGAAGGGGGATTAGGATAAGCTGACCCTTCCCTATAGGCTTTTGAGTCCCTTTCCAATTTTTTGACTTTCACTGATTTTAGTTTAACAAGATAACTGTCAATACTACTAAACAGTCTAGTGTAATCAAACCTGTACCGGTCAAAGGCCACATCAGCCTTTATAACATTATCCAAAGCATTAGCTTCCAAATTAAGCTCTTCAACCTGTAGTGAATAGAATTTAATCATAACATTAAGTAGCTCGAACCCGTGCCTATCATACATAGAAATCAATTCTTGATGAAAAACAGAATTAGTGACCAACCCAGTCGGGTATTGAAAATGCCTTAGGCCCTTTGGCACAATTTTCCGAGCTAAACATTCATTAAAATAAGCAATTTCGAGTTGTAATTTTTTGATTTTAAGCATGATGTTGTCCAAAGTTTTTAACTTACTGGAAATGTCAGGTTCAGGAACAGTACATTGAAAGGGTGCTGTTGTTAGTTCAGGCTTAAATGATGGATTGGCACAGACCCAGTTAGCTAAATCTGGGCAGTTCATAAAATTGTTACTCACCGATGTCGGTAGATTGGTGGTCCCTGCAACTGCAAGGTTAGAACCAGAACCTTCATGTTGGCAATTCACATTAAACACGGAGTTAAGGCTGAATCCTTCCTGCTGATTATTGTTGACAATGTTGTCCACGAGCAGTCGGCTACTGTCAGTAATTAAAGCCCTTGGATGTTTGTACAAAGAGCTCTTAGTCCTGGCATCAAAAGCTGGTAAATGAGGTAATGGGTCGTTCACAAGTTGAGAAGAACGCTGTCGATTAGAAGATAAATCCAAAACGTTGTTCTGCTGGTTCACATTACATCCTAACACCGGAGTTCTCCTCTGCCCTTCGTTGTGAATGACAACCGAACCTGCTGGTTGTAGGTTAACGTTCGACTCAGGAGCCGGAATTCTCCTCTGCCTTCCTGCGTCGTCTTCAGTCCTCCCCACAGTTACAGAACCTGTAGCCGAAACGCCGTTATCAGGAGTGGTGTACTCCCGGTGGACCGGGTTAGATCCAACATCCGTTTCTGGTGAAGATGTAATGTTCCTCAGTGGAGCGTATGTACAAACACAAACAGAAACACCGTTGTTAGTAATTGTACTGCTGGCCGGTAACTCGAGTGTTCCATGCAACGGTGTACAGTTAGTTACAGGATCAGTTCTTAAATACGGATTAGACTTAGCGCCTTGCGCCTTTTCCAACAGGTCAATTCTACATAAAATAGAGTCAATTTTACTAAGTAGCAAGTCCAAAGATTTTGAATTCAAACTTAAAGGGTCATAAGATTTTAAAGGTTGGATATTAGGTGATGTAGAAGGTGGTTCTTGGTTACCTGGCGAGCTCTATCTAAGGAGCTCTGGTATACCATTAGGAAACTCACTAGCTGGTTCAGTGACAGAATCAGACGACATACTAAAGAAAGCAACAAATTCCACAGGATACTTGTAAAACAAACCACTGAAAAACAGCTATGAGAATCCAAAAGTTAGTAAAGGTGCTGTGAAACTTGGTCGTTGACCATTCAAAGACCACCAGGCTATAATTTAAACCACCAAAATTTATTTCTTGAAGCGCTTTTCATCTGCTTCATAAGCAGACTTCTTCAGAATACATTAACAATCCAACCTACTGCATTTAAAACCTTAATTGGTCATCAGCTGTATGACTAATTGTTAATTAAAAACCTTAAAGGCAAAAGACTAAATACAAAATAGCTCATAGTCAATGAATTTGACGTTGCTTCGTATGATGTACACAGAAAGCTGTCATACTGTTTTTCAAGTGTTTAAATACATAAACTACATGTGTACGTCTGATAAAAATCTAATAGGTTGCGTGTTATGTCAGTAATTTAAAATACATACTGGTAAACCTAAAATACAATAAAACCTATAAACTTTAAAGTAAAAATTGACCTTATAAGGTAAATGCTTATAAGAATACAAATACAATTAAGCAGGTCCTAGATGTAGTAAAGTAAAATATGTGTAACAATCATTCAAATAATTATTTAAACAAAGAAATGCACCCATTTCATAATGCATTTTCAGGGTGCTGTATAAAAAATGCATTTATCCAAATACAATTTGTAACAAGTGTGAGTACATAAGTACAAATGTGAGTGCGTGAATACAAATAAATGTCCACTCATACCACATATACTCTTAGCTAAAAAAAGCACAAATACCTACATCTACCTTTTAAGACTTATGATACTCAACAAACAAGATATGGAACATGCTTCGTTAAGACTTGGGAAATGGTAAGCCTCCAACCTTATCTGCCAGTGTAGTTCAAGTGCCAACAACTTTAGTGACGCTGGGCCACCTCTGTTGTCCACAACTAGCTGATCTATGGCTATGAATTTGAATTTATGGGTGGGGAATTCGACAACGTGTTTAGCAAGGGCGTTGGTTAGTTTATGTTTCTTAATAGCGTACTGGTGTTCATAAATACGCTCCCTAAACTTACGTTCAGTCTTCCCCACGTAGAATGCTGGACAGTTTTGGCATGAAGCTAAATATACCAACATCTTAGAGTTGCAGTTGTTCCTATGTTTCAATTTATACTCTATGTTGTTAACAGTAAATCTACTAGATTCCATGATGTAGTTACAAAAATTACAGGCATGACATTTAAACATTCCCGGGGATCTTGTACTGGGAGGTTTCATCTCAAACCAGGACTTGAGATTCTTGTCTTTCCTATAAGTTACTTTAGGACACAGTCCTAATTTAGAGGACACCCCTGGGTCCGCCCTAAACAATTGCCAATTCTTCCTGACTATGTCCCACAAAATGTCACTGTCCATTGCAAAGGTGGTAATGAATCTGGGTAAATCCACCTCAAAGGTCCTATCCACAATTCCTAGACTCAAATTGCTGACAGAGGATGTCAGCGAGGTAGGGACAACTCTATCCTTGGTTGGTAAAAGTGGTACATAGACATTAGACCTCCTTTTAAGTGTAACTTTTTTAATTAGATCGTTGATAAGTTTAAAGGGGTAACCCCGACTCAAAAACATCCCTTTAAGTGTTGTACATTCAACTTCAAACATGTCATCTCTACTGATGATTCTTGCTGCCCTTACAAGCTGTCCTTTGACAACTGCACGTTTCTGTGTGAAAGGGTGACAGCTAGTGAAATGCAGCAAAGTGTTGGAGTACGTGGGCTTCCTGTGTACCTTAGATGTATAACATAAAGCAGTGGTGTCCTTTTCTAATAGGATATCCAGGTAAGCTATCTGCTTATCATTGAAAGTAAAGGTAAATTCCAGGAATTCTGTCGTGACATTTAGTTGGTCAACAAGTTCAACAGCCTGTGCCTCATCTCCATTAAAAAGAATGAAAATGTCGTCCGGATAACGTGTATAGAATGCTGAATATTTACTGAACAAGGGGTGGTTGTCTTTGTACTGTGGCATCATTCTAGGTATGGGTAAGATGCTGCTCAAGGTCAGGGTCATACCAGCCTGGGCTACATGATCAGAGAGCTCCTCTATGTCTCTTTTCATGTAGTCCAGGGAGGTATGTCTCAGGTCATTCACACCAGCATGTACAATGACTGAGTCATATTTGTATTTGCTTTGGAGTGACCTGAGTGCTTGCGTTATGTGGCAGATCCTAGCACCTGACAGGCAGCTCACCGTGACCTTCTCTTTATTCAGCCTGGTGAGCGGGACGTCAGTGTGTCTGACAATAGAGTCACCTATTACAAGAGTATTAGGTGTGTTATTCAGCCTTAAGGGCTGTGGCTGCTTGGCACACTGACTTTGTGGGTTATGTGTTGTGTGTGTTTTGTTTTGAGGTAGCGTTTGCTTGGATGTCTGCTTTGGAAGTCTCTGTTGCTTAGGTAGATTTTTATTTAGAACCTCCGAGTATGTTTTTGTGTATTTATGTGTTTGGTTCGCTGATGTGGTGGGACTATGTGATACTGAAATTGTGTTGTGTGAGGTTACCTTCTCCTCCTGACTGGTTACACCAGTATTGAGATGAGAGAGCTCAGCCTCCAGTTTGGCTAAATAGTTGCATCTCTCACATATATTTGAACCTGTTTGGAGGAGGAGAGGGTTGTCCGTGTACATGAGACAGTTGTAACATTTCCTCAAAATTCCCAGATTCACCAGCTGGACTGGAGAAGAAACCATTGACTGACCTTTGGACATGCTAGAGTAATATAGGGAAACTGAATTTAAGATGGACCAATAGAGGACAGGGTAATTGTAGAAAGTATAAGAGTAAGTAGTGCTTATGGTTTAATAGTGCTAACTTGTAGGATTACTTAATTGGACCAGTGAAGGGCCTTAGAATGAGAATATGGTGTTTAAATTGAGAGATAGAGCAGTTCTAAGGGAAAAAGTGAAGAGCAGACTTTGTGGAGCCAGGAATAGTTTAAACCCAATTAAGTGGCACTGCCCACTGTTGTGCTATGCTCAAAAACGTGCAAAACTGTGCAAAAGAGGGTATTGGGAGGAAGATGAAGGAGTTTTGGAATTGACCCAAAATGGCCAATAAAACTACAGTTTGGTCTCATAGTTGGCTATGTCAGTCAAGTCATTAACCACCACATTTGTTTAGTGTTGTAGCATTTAGCAGTGCTACTTTCAAAATTTTCAAGTTTAACTTTGCTGAGTTGGAAGATTTTGCAGATTATCATTGCTTAAAAAAGGCACACTGGTGGAGTGGTGGAGAAAGTTTTTGCCAACAAATGCAAGCCCTGAGCTTAACTAAACAATCCTGTGTTTGTGATTTACTGTGCAATAGCCTGATAAGAGAAGTTTTTTTTTGAACTGATATTTTATTTTTCCACTGTTTTTCACTGTTTGTAAAAAGGAAGGGATAGCATGTAGACCAGAAGGTTTATATTGATTTATATTTGTTGTTTACCTTTAATTTTATTTGTTTGTTGTCAGAAAGGGATAGGTTTTAGACAGGCAAACTCTAGTCATCCCAAGGAGCCTAGTCAGCCATAAATTCACATAGAATGCAGAGAGGAAATTCTAGAGCATATCTAAACAATTCTATCTTGGTTTGTGATGTATTGATCTTTACCATTAAAAAGAGGTGTGACTACAAGTAATAGTGAGCAGAAGCTATTGTGTACATTCACATGATATAAAGGAATTCCAGCATTTGTGTTACTTTCACAATTTGCACATCAGAGCTATAACTTTTCTGCACCTAATTTAATATTTAGCTGTATATTGTTTGTGTGATTTTTCTCAGAGAAGTTGATTTAAATTCTCTGAATTCTGTGGGAACTGATTTTGATTATTCTTTTTTTTTTAGAATTCTTTATTCATTCATGGCTGAATATGGATTCCTTAAATGTATATGCCATTAATGATTTGCTAAAGTACAAATATTTTGTACAGTGTAATAAATGCTATGTATATGTAAAGGTAACACCTGATAACACTGGTGATTTATGTTCCTCATATCAAAAGTTAGATGATCTGATTACCATTATTAGTAGTAAATCTAGACTTACTGATGACGATTGCACTTGTGCAATTGGCACAGCTTGGAGAGCTGCTGTTACATATATTAATGACTAGACTGATGAGATAATTAATATTGGGCAAAGAGCTAATATAATAACATATTTAGGAAAGGAAGTTTCTATTGTCTGTAAAGATCACTCAACCCCTATTTTACAAGATAATATCACTAGCAGCTCTGGAATTCTAGATACAATTATTTAGCAATCTCAGAAATCAGAGTGTATAAAAGAAGGTTAAAGAACAGAAAGAAAGGAAGAAGTTCACAACAAATAACAAGGAAGAAAAAGAAACTGATAAAACGTCTGTAAAGCAAAGAGAATACATACTAAAATGGTCACTACTCTGATGTATAGCACACAGATTACAGGGAATGATAACCTTTTTTTCTGTCAGAAAACCTTCAGTCTACAGGAAAAGGCATATTTTTTCTAAAAGAGAAGGTAGGAAAAAAAGAGGCAAAGGGGCAAATGAAAAGAAAGAAAGTAAAAAACGAATGTGAAAGGACTGAAGCGCATTACTATAAGAAAAAAAAGAGGAGAAAGACAGATGTTGACAACATGTCTCAAGCTGTGGATGTAGCAAGCCAGCTGGATGAAAATTGTATGCTTGCAAATGTAATTAACAATGAAAACTGCGGGATTAATAAGACTAATGGTGATGAAAATCATTCCTTCGTAACAATTGATAGAGCAGATATTATTGAATTAGAAGTTGAAGACTCTTCAGATCTGATCAAAAAGATACTCTTATAATTGGAGATTCAATTATTAGTGGAACTGATACTAACATTTACAGAGAAGATAATGAACCTCAAATACTGTTATGCTTGCTAGGAGCAAAAATAGAGGGTGTGAGGCAAGCATTAGAATACCTTAATGTAAGAAAGTACAGCTGTCTTTTTACTCATGTTGGTAAAATGATCTTATCCAGAAAAACTCTCAGACTGTTAGTAGGTATCTTACAGCCCTCTTAGATAGCATAGCTTGTACAGGTATCAGGATGTATTTTTCTCAAATCATATGTAGAAAGGGGAGTCAGGTCACCATGAATAAAATGTTTTTTAGGGGAAATACTTACATGAAAAAATGTCCCATTTAAAGAAAATGGAAATATGTAGAGCATCTGAGACTAATTCTGGGCACACATGTTCAGGCAGGATGGTGTTCACTTGTCAAGATCAGGGAAGAGAAATTTTGCAGCAGATATTTTGCAACATCTGACAAACACGAAGCAGGATTTTTGGCAAGGTCAACATTTTAACGGTTCACACATAGCAAAATCTGAAGAATCTCTGGTGGTTGTTAATGCTCGGAGCATTAACAATAACTTTTTTTTTTTACTGGAAAATTTGCTGTGTTCTCACAAGACTTATATTGTTATTGTTTGTGAAACATGGAAACCAGTTCTGTCAGGGTACAAATGTTTTTACTATAACAGAGATTCTAATAAAAAGTCAGATGGAGGTGTTATGATATGAATTAAAGATAGTTACAAAAGCTGTGATTATTGTGTAACTGTGACAATAAATACAACCTTGTTTGAGAGCATAGACTACCAATGTCAAGTGCTGATGACCTGTTGAAATTCACACATTTCTTGCATGAAATACAGGAGGTATGAATAATAGTGTCTGAAGACATAAATTTATCAGAAATGGACTGGAATAACAATAAAATACTCTTCTCACTGTGCAGTAGTAGTAAAACAGGTACCTTCTGACTTATTCGTCAAGTTCCAAGTCAATGTATCATAGAAGATACTTAGAGAGTTTAAAGATCTAATGTTGGTAGAAATAACATTTCATGATTGTGTTTGTACAGAGAGGAAGGCATTACCACCATAGTGTAGCAAGAGGAAGGGAATGATAAACAAATTATTTTACAGTGACAGATTATAAAGCTTGGGAAAGAGGTTTAAAAGGTTTACAGACAGCCAATATTGTACACAACCCACAGTTATTTATAAATCAACTTCAGTGAGATATTAAAGTGGGGGTCTCATCTGTCTGAGTTGGTAGTAGCTCAGGTAGATGTAAAGGATCCCACAGCACTTACCAGAAAGAGTGGAGAAGTCCCTTTGTGCCCTAGGCAGTGTGAATACCACCCCAGGTTTAACCTGTAAAGAGGCCACTGTCCTAGTAGGACCAACCCACTCAACCCACTCAGCATAAAAATAACCTAAAATATTGATTAGAATTTAATTCCTTCAAAGACAGAGACAACCAAGTCTGGCAGGAGTAAGACACTGGTGCTCTGCTCATGTAGCACTTAGAATGACCTGGTTAATTTTATTGTCCACAATCTTCATTTTTTTTAATTTCTATTTAAGTTTATAACCAAGACATGGGAGGTTGTCTTCTAGATTGGAATATATAACTCATTTACCTATTACTAATCTAGTCTTTCTGGTATGAAGATGGAAGGTTCTATAGCCAACTGCCAGTTGGATAAGATTTTAGTTGGATTTTCTCTATATGAAAGGGTACGAGAACTATGAAGTCCATCAAATGAACATTTAAATTTAAGTTTGCTAGGGTGCTTATAACTTAAGCCCTAATACAAACATATTAAAGCAATACACGAGTAGGAAATAAAAAAGAACAAAGCATTACAAATAAAACCAAATAACTATGGAGTGCTGAAGCTTGTTTATAACTCAAATGCAAGCCCAGACAGGTATATATCATGAGGGAGCATTCAAAACTGGTGAGCATCAGATGGATCCTCAAGTACCTGGCCCTCAAAAACCGAAGGACTGTCCACCAGAAAAGTTAAGCTAAACCTTTAGGAAGTCTAACAGAACCAGCATAGATGAGCATAAGGAAAAGGATATTTTTTTTCTTGCAAGAATATATCCTAGGATATGAGGTACCATGTTATGAAAGGATAGGTAAAACCAGGACCAGAACTTTATAACAGATATGCGACATTCATAGTGACACTGAAATGAGGAGAAGCAACAGAGAAAGGTTGCAGTCAATGTCAATTAGTACAGCTGCTTCCATTAATGTTTACAGCTGGAGAGAAGCATTGTTGGCATCTGCTAGTAAGATAGTTCTCCCACTAGAAATGTTTGTGACAGATAGAAAGGGTGGTCTGTTAGCTTTTAAAGAGTGAGGATTAAACTTTTCTGTTTGGAAGTCCTTTGCTTTTAATCCCAGAGTAGGATGAGATTGCAAACATGTTTTCTTTTGCATGATCCTGTAATATCACTTTCATGAAGAGGTTTTTTGAACTGTGGTGGGGTCCAGGGAGACCCTGGGACATTACCACTTTTCTCTCCAAGCCTGCAATGGGAGGAGTATGTTTAACAGATAATTAAATAAACAAACCAGTCAGTTTGAAGAATGACTGCTTTCCACTTGTTAAAATGCAAGTTCAAAAAAGAAGAGTATAGTAAATGGGGGGGGGGGGGGGGGGGCAAATGAAATGCTGGAGTATATAAAGAAAAGATGGTAGACAGGGACTACAGTGCTTGGAACTAATCCACTCCCACCATTAGACTAAATATCTTAATTTAAAAGTCTTAAATTTTAAATCTGAAAGCCACCAGGGGAGAGGTCTCTCAAGTAACACCACTGGTACTAAATAGACTAACGTATAAAAAAAGGCACACACATATCAGTCCCAGACCAATTTATTCAGTGCAGCTTGGCCACAGCAGACTGCAAGAAATATGTACTGGTGCCCTGTGTATGGGCCTACACCATTCCCACCTAAGACTAGTCTTTCCACTGAACACCCCAACAAGCAGAGTATTTGTTCTAGCTCACGAGATGCCTTTCTCACCATTCTCTCTGTGTTTCAATGCCTTCCCGTGTCTACTTTCCCACAGAAACTGTACTTTGAATAAACTCCTCTACACAGACACACACACACACACACACACACACACACACACACACACACACACACACACACACACACACACACACACACACACACATTAATTTACAGGGAAGGCTGGTAATACTCTTCAACAGTATGGCCTGCTGTTCTGACTCAAGGTAATAAATGTTTATAACACCAGACTACCTGGCTGGAGTCCTCCCATGTACTATTTCATACTTTGTAATAAGCCAAATAATTATAAATATAAATGGTACTGTGTTGCAGTTTATCTTGCCAATAAGAGTTTGTTTTACATTAAGAGAGTTTTATTCTGCTCTCTGGTGGGAGCAGAGGGCTGATTAAACCCATCTGAGTTGGGGACTTCTGGTGGAAGGCTTATTGTGTGTTTACCTGATTGGCCTGAGGATTAAACTGGGTCAAAGTCATTCTGCTGGTATTTCTGTATTTGGGAACATTTCCCAGGGTTTGTGAACTTATTTCTAAGGATTATTGATTATTACAGGAGTTCTACCTTTTGTTATAAAGCATTTGTTACCATATTTGAGCTCAAAACCAGTGTATTTTACATTACAATGGTTTTATTCTACACTCTGGTGAGAGCAGAGGGATGATTCAACCCATGCCATCTGGGAACCATTGGTGGAAGGCGTATTCTGCACTTATCTGATTGGCCTGAGGGCTTAACTGTAGAAAAGGCTTTCATCCTGCTGGTATAAAAGCCTTGCATCTATGCATCATGCAAACATGGTTACCTGTGTGTTGTTTTTAACCAAACCTCTCCAGTTTAAAATTCTCTCTAGGAAATGCTTTTCATAATATCCCACTGTTCATAGCTGCTCAAAGAGCTGTCAGTTTTTGTAGAGGGCAACACCACTGCAGGCCATCTAATAGTATACTAAACACTTTCACTTAGACCTTTAAGTGACTCTCCCCTACTCTGTCTCATCTACTAAGGATCTGGTATAATAGATAAGCTCTTTCCTGCCATCTCTGTTTTTAGCCTAGTGGATATGGGCATCATGAGGCAGTGTAGTAACTGTCTCATGTTCCCTGACAACCATTTAGTTTTATAACAGACACACACAGTGTGTAAGAGATGTATATAGGCAATGCCATTGGAGGCAAAACTACACACATGAAAAATGCAAACCAGGTTATCAGCGTTACACCCAAAACATTCACTACCAGCACTAAGCAACAAACACATAGACCTACATATGCGAAGATACTCACTTGTAATCTACTCAAACCTCCAAGACCTCCTAAAATCATCTCTCAGTGGCCCCACCTATACTCAAAAAAGACAGCACCTTACACAACACATAACTCTAAAAGTCATAGTAGACCTGCTTCCAAGCCCATAAGGCAACACACCATACAGCCAAGCACTCTAGTTATTGGGGATTCTATTGTAAGACATACTTATGTTCCTCTTACTAAGCTAAATAATGAGAAGAGTCAGCCATCTGTCTGGAGCCAGGATCTGTCACATCATGCATGCATGTAGGTCTTTAAACCACAAATACCAGTATGACATGGTCATAGTCTATGTGGGTGTAAATGAACTAAGACATACCTCAAAGGACTATATGAAGAGACACATGATGCAGCTCTCTGAATATGTGTCCCAGGTGGGTAAAAACCTATCCTCGAGTAGCATCCTATCTTCATGAATGATGCTGCCACAGTACCAGCAAAAAATGATTGACTTCAACAATTGACTTAGTTTCTGTTGTCACAACAAGGGGATTCAATGTCTGTCAGTCTGGAGAGACAGGATTGACAAACCACAATGCTTTTCCAGAGATGATTTTCACTTGTCACCACTTGGCTTCTTGATATTGGCAGAAACTTTATCTGTCCCCATAGGTTGTGTCATGTTGTTAAACCCTCCAACATAACAAAAATCACTCATGACTACCTAAAGGTACTACTGCTCAATGCTAGGAGGTTAAATAAAAAAATGCACTCCCTGAAAGCACTCCTCACACTAAAGAATGTAGACATAAGTGCAGTAATGGAAACATGGTGGAGAACCATGGAAAGCACTCTGGCTATGAAAGGCTACAATGCCTTTCATGCAATCTGATCCCCCTCAACTCAGGATAAGACAAATGGGAGGGTCTCAATGTTCACACTGCTAGACTGTCCCAAAAACATGACTTGCTTGAGCTGTTCCATGCCCAACTAACCATAAATGAGACCCCTATCATATTCTTGCTAGCTACAGATCTCCTAACATGAGTCTGAGAAACCACACCTCCCACCTAAACCTACCAGAATCTCTTAACATTCAGTCTAATACCATAAGTATGGGTGACTTCAAACACCCCTCCATAAACTGGGAGACTTATACAACCCATAATTCACTTGTTCAGAGTGTTTTGGAAATCATCAATGCAAACACCCTGGAACAACTCGTTAGCTCCCCAACTAGCTGTATAAATATCCTAGCCCTAGTACTCATAAACGGGGGGGGGGGTACTCCTCCCTCCTGTGCATTAACTCCTCCCTGGTAAGATCTGTGTTTCAGAGGGCTTCTTGGATGGGGAAACTCCAGCTCCTTTAGTATTAAAATTAACCTTGAACCCCCATCAAACTCCACACTTGTTAAGAACTTTGCTAAGGCCAATTACCTCAAACTAAGAGACAGCTTATTAAACTTCCAAGCCCCTGCAAACCCAGATGACACTGAGACCTACTCTGAACTGTACACAAAAGCACTGTAGAACCGCATTCATAGCTGCATAGAGGAGGCAATACTTGGCCAAGTCAAACCTATGATTACTGGCAAAAATAAACCCCCTGGTGGAAAACAGTGCAAAAAGGCACTCACCACTCTAAATAAGCAAATTAGACAGCTGGTCAAATCTGCAAAAGCAAACTATGAGGCAAAGATATACTTAGCCTGAAACTGTACCAAGTTCAGCTCAAACATTTACTCCCATCACCTTCTAACACACCCAAAGAAATATGCACAATCATCCCACCTACTGATCATTATGAGGGAACAGAAAACACAGCCTCCTCAGGTCCCGACAACATTCCAGAATGTTTCTTACCTAGCTTAAAATGGGGGGTTGTGGCCATGATAGTGAACAGCTAGTACCATAAAGTTTTTGCTCTGCTTCCTTTTATTTTTTTCTGACAGGATTTTATTATACAAACTTACCAAAAACTTATCCACAACTATATTTTGAGTCATTTAAACAAACTTAGAACAGTTTTTGAAAGGAAAATCAAGTTTGTATGATTTTTCTTTAGCTTTTTCCTGTCAGAGGTTTTATTGACTTCTAACAAAATCAGCCCCTCTAAAGTGAGCTCTCAAGATAATACAGTAAAAAAGGAATTACAATCTATATCGAGCAGTATCCGGGATCTTTCAGTTAAATTGGATGAACTTCAATCAAAATGGACAATATAAAAGAAGAATGCAAACAATAAATGGATATATTAAATGAAGTTATAAAACAACAATCTGCACAGATCTCAACAACAGAGGAAGCAGTAAATGACTTAGATGGAAGAATGGCAGAAAATGAAAACCATACAGAATTCATTTTAAAGCAAGAATACATTGCTTTTGGAGAAAATAGAAGATCTAGAGAGTAGATCTAGGAGAAATAATATAAGGATATATAGAATTCCAAGAAAGGAAGAAGGTGAGAATATGTTACATTTCCTGAATAACTGGTTATCTAAAGCTCTAAAGCTGCCAGAACTCTCTCTTTTGGTAGTGAGAGAGCTCATAGGTCTCTTTCAACTTTGACATTAAAAAATAACCCTCCTGTTCCCAGATCAATTATTGTTAAATTCCACTCCAGCCAAGATAAGAATTTGATGCAGAAGACTGCCTGGGCAAACTCTCCAATAAAAGGAAAAGAAAACACGGTCTGGTTTGATAATGACTATACTTCATCTGTTATGACCAAAAGAAAAAACTGTATTCCATTTATAAAAAAGTTTAAAGAAATTGAACATTAAAGTTCAACTAATCTTCCCAGCCAGAATTAAGATTTTTTTTTTATCTGATGGTCAAAAAACTTTTAATACACTGGAAGATGCCTTGATTTTTTTTTTCAAAAGAAGAAATTATTTGATAAAACTGAAGAAATGACCTGGTTTCTTGCTAGTTTAAAGAGAAAGGCAACAAGAAATGGTTGGACATCTAAAGATAAAAACAGGAAAAATAACTTAAAGAAAAGTGGTGATATTGTTAATTTTGTTATTCTATCTAAATAATGTAACCTCATATATATAATTTTGTTATCTTTAAAAGCTCATCATCAAATATAAGGTAAAAGCCTTTTTTATTTGTTAAAATACATATTTTCCAGTTATTAGAAATAATTCATTGCTATTTACATTTTTTTACTAACATAGAATCTTAATAGAATGGTTCATGTAGATATTTGCTTCTCTTCTGTCTATTAATACATTTAATTTTCAAATGTTAAAGTTATATGCCATTTGGCTATGACTTTTATGTCTCTTAGATCTATATATTAATAATAGGCTTAGTCAGTTTTATAATAAATGCAGTCTTGAGTAGTTTAAGATAAATAACAGTTATATTTAAATGTTGCTTAAATTTCATCTTATAATTAACAGATTTAAAGTATTTAGGGTGCATGTCTTCTGTTGGACTTATGATGGGGAGATTGGGGATGCTTCTGTTTTGTCTGTAGGATGCAGTACATAACTGTAAAACTTATTTTAAACAAACACTATGCTAGTTTACTTTGAAAATGACTTAACATTTTTTTATTTAATTTGCAACTTGCCTAGAGTGATCACAAGCTGTTTTAAATATAACATCTTGTTCCCTAGCATTTCCCACTCACAGCATGATTTAGTTTCAAGGAATGCAATATTTAACAGCTTGAGCTTGTTTTAAAGATTGTTGCAGCTCAGACTTTCTTTCCATACTGATTCAAGCAGGAAGAAGTGTACCTTGAACTTTGACCCATCTTTTGACAAGAAGTGAATCATTGGAATGTTCAGACAAGTAGCATGAAAGGGGAAAACAAAGAGAGCAGTTCTGTTGGCAATGAAGTATATTTATAAAGTTTATAGTTTTGCCATCTCCTACAAAGAGGTATTCAAAGTGAAAGCAGATAAAAACTATGCCCTATGTCATGCTTTCTTAAGTAAATACTGTAGCAACCCAGTTGCAATTTAGTCATATTCCTCCAAGGTGCTAATATATCTTTATATCTGTATTGAGCATCTCTAATTTCCTTGATTTCATTTTTACATGTTCTGGAATAGGACTAACTCAAGCCTTCATCAAACTTACAGTAAAAGAAATCTAAAGTAAAGGCTACATATTAAACTTCAGCCTTCTCCATTTTTTTATGTTTTGTATTTTTTTCCTGGAAAATTCAGTTATAGACATCATATATGTATGTGTGCATAGATATATAGTAATAGGCTACAAAATGTATTCACAATATTTGACAAAGATATAAGTATTCTGGATGCAAGAAATGATAGCACAAAATGTTATGAGCTGCAGTAATCTGTCACTTTAAAAGATGGCTATTTTAAAATTAAATAAATATGACACTGGAAGTTATATCATTTCATTCACTTAAACTGCCACAGAGCTATGTGACTGCTCAAACTCAAAGATAATACAGGAGAAGATTCAGATCAATGCCAATCTCATCTCTAAGCTGCAAGTTCACTAATTTAGAGCTTTAGGCTACAAAGCAAACTATAGATAGATCTTTTTTAGAGTTTCTACAAGCCAGTCAAATTTTAAACATCACATATACTCAAGACATATATTTATGTATGTATTTATACATTTTATATTAATATCATGCTTCTCTTCACACTATATGTGTTATCGGTTACTTGACGCTATTATTTCATTGATATTAAATGACATAAACTCTAAATGTTGTAATTAACTGTAAAGAAATGCACTACATAAAGAAGCAACATGAAGTCCTACAAGTATGTTTTTGAGTGTTAAAATACTCATTTAAAGTTTATGTTTGCTGCTTAATCATTTATAAAGATAAAAACTTAATGAAATGTGTGTTCATTTTTTTTCTTTTCTTAAACGCAAAATGCAAACTAGTTTTGATGGAGTAGCTAGATTTTACTTCCCCACATATTAATTAAAAAACTTTTAAGAGTTTTACAAATATGATATTTTAATACATGCCGTATATTAAGGTTTACTATCAACATCTGAAAATGCACATTTTCATTTACTGTAACATTGAATGCTTATTTTTAAAATGTCATTATGTCAGATTGCAGTTAATTGAATGTCAGATAGTGAATTACTACTGGTTTCCATAGTTTTATAATTTGATGTTAAGAGGATCTGCTAATGCAGTTGGTAATGCCTAAGCGACGTTTGATTACTTAATGCATTACAGCATGTTTTCGAAAATAATGAACATACCTAATTGCAAACTATCATTAAAAATGTTATCGGCATTATGAGCAAAAGAGTTTCAGAAAATCACATTTAAATTCATTGTTTTAACTAAAAATCATTTTGTCATTCCAGATTTTGATAGTAAACCATATATTAAGTTATACATTGATTTAAGTGTTGTGAGTGTAAATCAATATCATATTTTTTACCTGTTAGTATATTAGGTGCAGGAATACCCACAATATTTCAGTAAATAGAGGTCTGTCAATGTAATAGGATATGGCAATGATTAAGACATATGTTGTGAAAGAATGATACAGAAGTTGATAATTTGTCTTTAAATGTAGATGTGACTTTAAAATGAACATAATGAATAAGGGTCAGGGATACAAAACCCTTCACATATAATGTGAATACACCTGCTTTATGTTTAGATGTCTCTTTGTAATATATTTAGAGTTATAACCTTTTAATGGCTTGTTTCTGAGTTTTAAGATATCAGTCAGAACAGTTACAACATTTTGATTATTGGCATTTTATAACCTATTAAGCATGGAAATAGACCTGGTAAACTAGTGGAATGTTCTAAACAAGGGTGATAAAAATCAGTTTTGATATGCATAGAAATTCATTTGGGAAGCTAATACTCATGAAAATGGTATATGTTTGAAGTAGTAACAATAAGATTTCTAAGAGTTTTATAGTTTTATGAACAGATGGGCTAATTTTAATATAAAATGCACTTCAAAGGCTTAAATGAATAAACACAAGGAGGTAGATCTGGTATTTAGCACTTTTGTTCTTTAATTGATAGCAAGAACTTCTTCAAAATAAGGACAAAGCAATTAACTCAATAAATACAGTAGAGCGAGTTAAACTGTAAAAAAAAAAAGGGAATGCAAGCCAATGAATTTACTGATTTTTAAAAATAAGCTAAGCATCAGCCAATTACTGTAAAGGCAATAACAACAAGGTAAATGATGTAAGTGAAGGAATAGATATGTTAGTGGAACCTGGAGTTAATAGGATCTACATCCATGTTTTTATTCCTTTAAGCCATTGAAGTACATTTTATAAACATTTTTTCTTAAGTTTGTTTATTCTGTGTCAATCTTAATTAATTAATATATCTGTGTTTCTGTGTTATTTTAATTAATTACACATATATCTAAGTGTGTATTCTAATATATATATTTATTATTGTGTTGTTTGATGTGGTAGAGAAAACAGGCAAAATCCATTTTATTAACAAACTAGAGAGTGCTTTCGTCTTGTACAATTCCAAAACTTTATCAGACAGTGCCATTACTAACTGTCCTGTTAAAATAACATCATCATACACATGATCAATGACGTCAGCATCATAAATATTCATACATATTCATAAATTACATCATAAACAAACCACCCCCTCCAAAGTGCTTAAAGGATGTAATAAATCATAATTTAAAACACATAATTTAATATAGAACCTATAAAAATGTAACACTTTTCCTAAAACTTTTTGTGAAACATATAAAACTACAAATACGATTCAAAGTTATGCTTATATAAATTCTAAATGCATTAATCTTGTATAATAAAACTTATATCTTGAATACAGGCATATTACAAGCACTGCTTACCCAGCTCGATATAAAGCCAACAAACCCAAACTATACTTATGTATTCATTATATACTAGCAAAACTCATATACGAAAATAAATGAAAATAAAAAAAATAATTTGTTAAAAATCATTGATTTAATAAATAATTTTGTGGAGAATGTCCTACTGGAAGCATATAAAACAGCCTAGAAAGATTATTCCTATTATATATTAGGGCACCCAAACAGGGAATTGAACCCTGGACCTTCAGATTGAGAGCCTAATACTCTACTGACTGAGCTACTCAGGGTTTCTAGAAAATTACCTTTTTAGAGCATTTAAATTCAGAAGACAATTTACTGAACTTTACTCATTTAAACCTGGCCAAAAATAAGCATTCAATAATATTTGCCATATTAATTATCTTTTTTCTAACTGTAACCTCCATGGGCCACCTCTTGAGCTTACAGCAATCTGCTCAATTATTAAATACATAAAGTTGTGGCCCTCATATGACATGGCATGCTTGGCCAGTGCACTAGTGGTTTTCTGCTTCCTGATAGCATATTCATGCTCACAAATTTGATCCCTAATAGACCTTTTAGTTTTACCAATATAATATACCATGCATAACTGACATAAGTCAAGGTATACTACCCCTTTTGAATTACAATAATATGTACCTTTCAAATTATATTTGATACCCTGAATATCAAAACTCTGACACACTAAAATTAGTTTACAAATCCTGCATATCCCGCATTTTCTCATTTCCATTACTTTGCTATGTACGTGCTCGTCTTTATATTGTAAAATGATTTTTAAAGTACTAGCTCTCTTTGCTACTATTTTTGGTTTTTGCTGCACTATTTGCCTAAGGGTAACATCCTCCTCGATAATACTCCAGTTTTTGTATATGATGCTTCTAATAAGTGCATACTCAGCAGTAAAAGCAGTAATAAAACTAGAAATAAAATCAGACTGTTCATCATTATATGAGGAGGCAGTTTCAACAGTAGTTACAGCTTTTCTTCCCAATATAGGGGTAAAAAATCCATAAATTCTCTTTCTAGTTACCTCATCTATAAGATCATCTATAAGGCTACATGGATACCCTCTAACAATGAACATGTCCTTCAGCTCACTCTGAAAGTCATCATCCAATATAACCATTCTAGCAGCACACACTAGTTGCCCTTTTACAACTGATCTTTTTTGATAATTAGGGTGAGAGCTTTTAAAGTGCAAAAAGGAATTAGAATAGGTGCTTTTTCTATGAATGATAGCCAAAAATCTACAGTGCAAGGCATCCTTTGAAAACTAGTTCTGTCAGGATATAAATGGTTTTACTGTAACAGACATTCTAACAAAAAATCAGGTGTAGGTGCTATGATAGGGATTAAAGATAGCTATGAGACCTGTGATTATTACATGTTCAGTGATAACATCAATACTATAGACTGTGTAACTGTGACAGTAAAGACAACCCTGGAAAACATAACAATTGTTGGAGTGTATAGACCACAAAAGTCAAGTGCAAATGACCTAGAGGAATTCATACATTACACGAAAGACAGGAGGGAAGAATAATATTACCTGGGGACGTAACTTTACCAGAAACCGACTGGAATAATATTGATTCAACAATGTTAGTAAGGAAATTATTCACAGAGTATATTCAGGAACAGCAATTGCTTCAGATTGTAAAAACTCCTGCCAGAGGTTGGAACATACTAGATATTGTTTGTGTTCCCAAAGAAATTACTGTAACTTCAAGTCAAGTTTTACACCACTAGTGTGTAGTGATCATGGATTATTAAGGTTAATTTGTTACTAGATAATTCTGCCAAATTGAAATCTAATCCAATGCACAGAAGGTTAATTACAGATTATATGGAAGCAAAACAGTAATTATGTAAAACTAACTGGAGTGAGGTGTTCAGTGGAAAAACTGCAGATGGAATGTAAAAAGTTTAAAAGAGAAATTGTTTGAGTGCAAAAAAGTCAAAAAATGTTTAACATCAGGATCTAGGCATACATCATCAGGGGGATATATTTCCTTAAGAACAAGATATATGATTAAGGTTAGACACAAAAATATAACAAAATGGAAGAGATGTCAAACCACAACTTTGAAAACTGAAATAAACAAGCTGGGCAAACATATTAAGCATAGTGTGAGGCAAGATCAAGAAAAATTTGAAGAAAATTTATATAAAGATATTGAGCATAATAGGAAACCTTTATATAGATACATAAGATGTCGAAGGAGTAAAGACACACACATTGATAAACTGTGTGCAGATTCTAAAATTTATTCTTAGACATAACAGATTATAGATATAATTACAAAATCTTATGCAAAGCAGTTTGGCTCCACAAAAGGGGTGATAAGTTGTCCTAGTGACATCCAGGTAACCCCAGATACTGGAATCAAATTAGATTATATTGAAAAAGAACTGTACAAAACAGATCCAAACAAAGCACAGGGAGGAGACAGAATTAGTAACAATGACCTGAGAACACTTCAGCAAGAACTTACACTACCATTGTATCTATTATTCACATATAAATATGGGGAGATCCCTCAAGATTGGAGACATGCACTTATTAAACCTGTCTTTAAGGGAAAGGGGAGTAGGACAAACCCAGAATCAAATAGAACCTTAAGTCTACTTTCATGTTGTGGAAAATTAATTGGACATGGTAATATTGGATAAGTTATTGTCAGAACTGGATAGGTTGGGACTAGAAACCATATATCTGCATACATATCTGCTCTCATCCTGCATTCCTGGCTCTACCCACTCCGTTCGCCCTGCGGGCTCACTCCACTACCCTACCCTGCCCCCAATTCTCACCCGCCCCAGTACATCTAGCTTTATTCTGCCCCATCTCTCCCACCCCTTTTTCCTCCAACCAATCCAAACTCCTAAGCCCTCCCCTTCCTATCCAAAACCACCCCCCCTAATTTGTTGTTCAACCTCCCAAATACCTCTACTTACCTTTCTATCTACTCCATCATACTACCCCTTCCTCCCAAACTCATTCTACCATTTTGCTTCCTTTTCCTACTCATTCCCCTATACCACATCACTTGCTATACTCATATCCACTTAATTCCTCCCCCATTTATTCCCCAACATCACCCTATCTCTCACTACCACAACATATCTGCTTCTTTAATTCCTTCCTACCCATTACTCTTCAGAAAAACTAAGCTTTTTCCAACCTCAAACAGGTTTAAATACAAACCACATCTCCACCACCCACCTCATTCCAATTATAAAACTATTCAGAACCCTACTCTTCCCATATCCATTCACTTAGCAAGAGACATCCACCCCAACCCAGGCCCCACCTTTCAGCCCACAATCTCCCCTAATCACCACAAAAAATGTTCTAGCAAACAACTCAAATTCCTTACCATCAATGCCCAAAGCCTAAAAAATAAACTATCCCACTTCCATGCTTGGCTCTATCATAACTCACCTGATATAGCAGCCATCACTGAAACCTGGCTAAAACCTCACATTCATGACTCAGAATTCCTACCCCCAGGATTCCATTCTCTATGATCCGACTGACCTAATAAAAGAGGTGGAGGTGTTGCTTTAATCTACTCCAGCCTCCTGTCCATTACTCCCTACCCAAACCCTATCCCATCATTCAATAACACTGAACTTGTAATCGGCATACTAAAAATGAATGACCATAAAAGTATCTGCATCATCTGTCTTTACATTCCGCCAGGCAACAATACTAATACTCTGGAGGACATCCTATCCTGGACTTCCTCTAATATTAGTATTGAAACCTTTATTTTAGGTGATGTAAATATAGACTGGAACAAAATCTCAAACCCAAATCCCTCAATCACCATCAACCTATTTAATTTCACCCAACTCATTAACTCCATTACCAGACCTAACAAAGCTAATCCTCCAGGCTACATACTCGATTGGATTCTCGTATCTCATCCAAACAAAGTCATAAAATCTGACACCTCTTCAGACCCTCTAGGAGATCACCTCCCTGCATTTGCCATATGAGCTACTTCCTCCCCCCCCCACTCCCACCTCTACACTCACACTCGAAACCTCTCAAACTTCAACCCCACTTCCTTCTCTGACTCACTTAAACAAATCAATTGGAACCCTTTAAAACTTCTACCACTAGACAAAGCCATCCTCTATTTCAATTCAACATTCTTAACAGTCCTTAACTCCCTAGCCCCTACCAGAACTATAAGACTTAAAGCTAAAACCTCCCCCTTGCTCACCAAAGATACTAAAAAGTTAATGCTCCTTAGAGATAAAACCTGGAAAACCTACAATAAACATAAACAACCCAAATCACTCCTTAAATACAAGCAGCTAAGAAACCTTTGCAAGAAACAAATCATTAAAGACAAAAAATCTTATTACATTCAACTTCAAGAAAACCATGCTAGAAACCCCAAACAATTCTGGAATTCCATCAACTCTCTCCTCAGACCTGGTACTAAAAACAACCCCTGTCCAGATACCAGCAAAACCGACCTCGAAATAGCCTCTCTATTTAACTCCTTCACCTTCTCCATTGCCGAGCTAACTAAAACTTTTCCCAACAATCATAATCCTGCCACTACTCAGTCTTCCTCAGACAGTTCTCAACCACCCTCTTTCAGACTAAAACCTGTATCTATCAACCAAATAAAAAAACACCTTCTTAAATTAAAGCCCTGCTCTAATGCCCCAGATAACATCCCATCTGCCTTCCTAAAAATTGCCTACGATGCTGTTGCTCTTCCCATCAGCATCCTAATCAACGGGTCTTTACTTGAATCTTACGTACCTAAACTTTGGTGTTCTGCATACATTCTACCTCTCCACAAAGGTGGCAAAAACTGTTCAGTCACATACTTCCGCCCTCTTGCCATTCGCTCCCCTATATCTAAAATCCTGGAAAAATGTATCCACCTACAACTCCTGCCTTTCCTCACCAAGCGCCAGCTTCTCTCTCCTACCCAACACAGCTTCCACCCTGGACATAGTATTAACACTGCCCTTCTCTCCTTCCTACACTCAGTTAACTCTGCCTGTGACGCTGGTAATATAGCATCCACTGTCCTAGATTTATCCAAAGCTTTTGATACCATCTCACATACACACCTCCTAAACCACTTATCAAATCTCAACCTTTCCTCACTATTCCTTTCCTGGTTTTCCAGCTACCTCTCTAACAGATCTCAAGCAGTGAAATGGGGCCAAGCTACCTCCTCTTTTCTTCCTACTCCTACCGGAGTACCTCAAGGTTCCATACTTGGTCCACTACTATTTAATATCTTCATAAATGACTTCTACAAGGCCATCCCCAACACTAAAATCATTCAATACGCTGATGATTCAACGTTAATCTGCTCTGCCTCTAACCTAACAGACCTCCAAGCCCTAACCCAAAGTGCCTTCTCCACCACTGAAAAGTGGATGCTACAAAACCACTTCTCCCTAAATGCCAACAAAACTAAGAAACTCCTTTTCTCTCCCTCTAAATCCTCCTCTCTCGACAAACAGTCATTCCTAATCACTAGCCTTAATAACTCCTCTATCAAAATCGTATCCTCCTCCAAACTTCTTGGTGTCACTATCAACAATCAACTAAAATTTAATACACATATCCAACTGAATATCAAAAAAACTCACATAAAACTAGGTCTATTGTATAGAAACAACCACTTCCTCTCTCTTCACTCTAGACTAACCCTTGCTTCTACCTTCCTCCTTCCTTCTCTCCTATACGGTGCCCCCTGCTAACTAATCACTCATCCTCTCTTACATCCAAACTTGAGCTATGCTACAACAAAATCGCCAGATTTGCAACTAATGACAAATCCTCTTCCCATCACTGCTCCTCCCTTCTCACCCTAAACTGGTTCGAACTTCCTAATCAACTTTACCTCCTCCAACTCACCACAGCCTTCAAGCTACTACTGTACCCTTCAAACTGCCCAGCCCTTACAAATATCCTGCTCCCTTATACCCCCTCACGACCACTTAGATCTTCACAACACAACCTGATCACAGTTCAAAAACCCCAACGCCCTGCTGGCCAGCTTCTTTTATCCTTTACACTTGCTAAGAAATGGAATGCCCTGCCCTTGTCACTTAGGACCAGTACCAACCTAAACAACTTCAAAACTCTGCTTCATTCCTACCTCTTTCATAACAGAATTTGCAACTGCACTCCTCTGCCTTTAATACCTAAACTTTCTACTCCATTTGCCCCAGACTAACCTCCTTCTATTCTGCACCTGTTCTCCTTTCTATAATGCACTATGCTTAGTGAACACCACAAAAAAAACAGTATTATCCTAAGTATTGCCTTTCTCTCAAAACAAAAGTAGAATTGTTGTGTTTCTTCTGTTACAACCACCTGATACTTGTTTCTTGGAGTGACTTAGACTTTACTTGTTTACTGGAATTATCATTGTAATTCAGAATTTGAACATGGATTAGCATGTACTTTGAAATTATTTTTGTAATCTGTATATATAAATGTATTGATTTGTTTGTTTGTTTTGGAGCTTTTCTCCCCGGGCCTCCACTGAAAATGGGCCCAATAGCCCAGTGGACTTCCCCAGTAATCAAACTGAAATAAATAAATAAATAAATAAATAAATATGCTGAAAGTACATCTATTACCATTTGCAACATGATGTTCTATAACAATATAATAACAGGTTTGAATGAAAAATTGTGCTGTGATGTGATTTATATAGACTTAACTTCAGTGTTTGACAAGATCATACACAAAACACTGATCAATAAATTAGTACAACTAGGTATTGATGTACTGTTGATAAGATGGATAGCTGCATGACTTACATATAGGATATGGCAAGTATCATACAGCAACTGGACAGGTGAAATCTTGGTTACAGTCAGGATGTCTCACAGGGCTCTATCCTAGGCCCTTACTTGTTTAGATTGTATCTTTCAGACCTAACTTTTTCATCTGAGGTGTTCTACAGTCTATATGCAGATGACCTGAAACTGGGTCAACTGATTACAAGTGTTACAGATAAGGCATGTCTGCAAAATAACTTGACTAAATTGACCATATGGGCACAGGAGAATATATGTGATAAATACATCAAAAAATAAGCATATGAGATTTGCGAGGCATAAACTGAAAGGTGAATATTTAATACAGCACACGGTGATTGAAGCTGTACCTAAACTTTGGCGTAAGGACCTGGGTATATGGGTAGATTCAGCTATGAGTTTTTCTAATCATATCAACCAATTGGTCAATGATAGTTATAGAACTATAGGATGTATAAAAAGATTTATAAAGTCTAGGAAATTAAAAATAATGAAGCCATTGTTTGTTAGTTACATTAGACCCAAACTTGAGTATGGAATAACAATATGGAAACTCTATAAGAAGACAAGCATGGGTAAACTGGAAAGAGTACAGCAGAAATATACCAAGGGCATCCATGGATATGAAAATCTAAGTTATTATGAAAGACTAAACTATCTGAACTTGTACAGTGTCACTTACAGATATCTAAGAGGAGATCTTATTCAGGTATATAGGGAATTTAGGGACAACTACCTCTGGGAATGTTTGGGGTTATCAAAAAGTACTAAAGAATCATCAGACAACCTCTGTAGAAGATTCTATAGGAATGAGAAGTGTACTAATTGGTTCTCTGACAGAGTAGTTGATGCATGGAACAGACTACCAAATTGCATTAAGCAAGCACTAGTTTAGATATTTTTAAGAACAGCCGGGACACTTATTATGGGAACAAGTGTTTTGGTATATTGACAAGTTAGAAGGGCATTTATACCAGTGCTTGAAATATTTGTATGTATGTATGTATGTATGAGACTTTTGCTAACTTTCTAGATTTTGTATAAAATATGTCGCTTTATAAAGTTATTGATTTTAATGTTTATAAGCACAATATTTTTTGTGTTTAAGAACTGAGAACAGTAGGAAGTAATGACATCTTTTAAACTGAGTATTTAAAATTGGATAAGTTCTCTCTTGCTATGTTTCATTTATTATATACTCTCTATGATATATTTATTGTTAAATGCTGAAGGTGTTTTAATTATTTTATTTCTAATGCTATTATATTAAAAATAGGAAGCAGTGACAAATGTTTAGTTTGCTAGTAGTGAAATGGGTCATATGATTATATCACCAAACCATGCATTTATATTCCATGATAAGAGGTTTAAATGTTAAGTTAGAATTTTTGCTTTTAGTCTTAATTAACATATCCTTCCATAACAAATATTATAAGTACTTGCTTTTTATTCCTTACACTAAACCATTATAAACCAATTTTTAAAGATGTTTTTCTAAAATGTCAGTTTATAAATGCTTGTTATTAAATATTAATGGACTTAATAGCCCTTTAAAGAGGGGCAGTTTAAATAAATACTTAAAACTACATAAAGTTCACATAGTCATCTTACAAGAAAAATATCTATTAACAGAATATGTCGATAGATTGTCATTGAAAGACTGTTCAATTCTAGTAGGCTCTCATTTTAAATTAAAATGAAGAGGCACTCTTATACTTTGGAAAAATTCATTAGCTATGCCTAAAGTTGTAAATACCTTCTCTGATAAGAATGATATGTTGGGGTTAGTAATAGTAGAAATTAATAAAAAATATATACTTTTGTGAATATCTATTGGATACCTGGGACTGGAGATAAAGCTGTTAAGAAGTATATAGATATTATAACCTTTTATACAAAAGGTGGATTGCTTATAGCAGGAAATGTCAACTGTATTTTATTTAATAAAGATACCACTAATGATAGAAAGCCAAGATTGCCCTCTGTTGCTAAATATTTACAACATTTTATTAATTCATTTAATATGTGCAAGATATATATGATTTAAAATAAAAAAAACTCTTAGCTATAAACATTAATTGGCACTCAAATGTTGACAAGGTTTTCACTTCTAGTGGTTTTTATACCAAAATTGAAGATGTACTGATAACATCATGTCCTTTATCTGACCACAGTACTATTACTTTTACTCTTATTGAAACTTATTAATTTGATTTATTGTCAAAGAATTCCTGCATAAATAACAAAATTCAAATGTTTTAAAGAATGTTTGAGGAATTAAATCAATGTATTGAATTTAATAATATTGGAGATATTACAGAAGTTATTTTATGGGGTACATTAAAAGCTTATTTGTATGGAAGCATTAAAAATAGGTATTTATGTAAAAGAAGAGAGTGGGACAAAGAATGTAAATTACAATCTAATATAGATAAATTGAAATTAAATTTAAAAATTAATGATTAGGCTGCAAATGCTGTTAAAAACATTGCATCAGAAATATCTAGAGGTACTTCATCATATAATTTCAATAAATTTGGAAAAAAATAAAACTACAGTAATATTCCATAAATCCAAAAGTTTACACAGATTAGATTTTAGATCTAAAAAAAAATAAATACAGATCATGCTAAAGAAATAACATTTAAACAAGTAAATATAAATAACAAGCAATTGATTTAAATGATATATTAGAATGCATTAGAAACTATTATGAGAAACTATAATAAGAGGACAACTTTTGATAATAGTAATATAACTGATAGCTTTCTGAAAGACAATATACAGTATAAATTAACTAAAGAACCCAAATTAGAATTTATAAATAATTTTATTTTAAATGATTAAAAGATAAAATCAACGATCTTAAAACAGACAAAGCCTCAGGTCTTGATGGTATAATTCCAGAATTATATAATTTAATTCTAGATAATATACTAAATATCTTATTGAAAGTTTTTGAACAGGTCAAATCTACTTCAGATATCCCCCTTCTTGTTGTTATTCTCTTGTGCCTCTCCTCCTAAAACAAAATAATGATTATAAACCTTGTTCTTATTGATCTATATCACTGTTAAAAATATATTACAAAATGTTCATGTCTATGCTTGCAAAAAAGATTAAATCTCTTTATGACAAGATTAGTAAAGGATGGCCAGACTGGTTTTATTTTACATAGAAGGGTTCAGGACAATATAATTTTCTATAGAATTTATAAATCTTATAACAAATCTTTATAGCAACTCATTGTCTTTTGTTAAAATTTGTTTCTATCTAACTCCTTTAAGACTTTAAAAGGCACAAAACAGGAATGCCCTTTGTCCCCCTCTATTATTTCCTTTAGCTATTCAACGTTTTGCTAATTTCATAATATATAATAATAAAAATTGTGAATTTAAAATAGATGGAAACTATAATTGTAAAATTCAGTTGTTTGCAGATGATATCTTGAAAACTAGTGGTGATACTGAATCTCTGCTGGAACACATACTTATCTCCTTATATTATTTAGAAAAAGTTTCAGATTTGATGTTTTATCATTGCAAAACAAAAACTTTTCTTATAAATAAAAATATAACTATTTAAATAATTATAAGATTTTTAACTGGGATAATTCATAAATAAATTACCTTGTGGTTATTAAGTCTAATGTAAAAGATTCAATATTAACAAATTATAATAACTTAATATGTGTAGTTACCAAGTTAATTACTAAATGAAGTAAGTATTTTTATACAATGGAAGATGGACTCACTTTGATAAAAATGGTAATTTTGCCAAAAATACTATGTTATAAGCAGTTAATCATTCTTCACTCTAAAACATTTTTAAAAATCTAAACTCTGGTGCAAATTCAATAAAACTTACATGACCATTTTTTCAGTGTCTGCGTCATGGCATGATGTGAACATGGGCAAAGCGAGCTTTAGATTCAGTAAAGTCCGTGTAGCATAAGTCCGTGTAGCATAGCGCAATCACTCACATTCACACCCATCAACAGAAATTTTGTGGAATGCAAATTTCAGTATAAGTAGCTGATTTTTATGCTAATGAACTAATGCAACATGGTGGAGTGATCCAACAACCCTACACACAACCGTGTAGGCTCTGTTTCTGTGTTGGAAGTGTACATGAAAGTTTTCCATGTACAGGAGCCTACAGAGAAGTAAGGGCATGTAGAAGTCATGAAATATGGACAGAATGCCCATGAAAAGCTAAAAACACACATGTAATAGTTAAGGATGTCCAAAAGAATCAGGGTGGTGTGTCAGATCATTATAAATTTTATATGTTTTATTGCTGCACAATTTTGCGCAGTGTGCCACTATGCTCAAATCATTTGAAAAGGAATACTAGAAATGTACTTTAAAAGATGGATATGATGTATTGCCACAAATGGTATGGTAATACCCTGCATTGTGTCTTTAACTATGTACTACTGTGCTGTTGCCCAGCTTACGTGGCTACTATCCATGTAGATTCCAGGCTGTCAGAATGGTTATTATGTAAATTATGTAAATGGTTATTATGTAAATATGTAAATCCACTCAGCAGTGGATTTGTTGAATCAGAAAAAGCAGGGACCATGTATGGCTGTTCACTCTCTGTAAGCTCCTACATGGTGTTTACGTTTTCCATGGCTGTTGATAACACCGAGGGGGGGGGTCAGGTAACTTTGTTGTTATTTTATGAGGTCTTTTGTGTGTGTGTGTGTGTGTGTGTGTGTGTGTGTGTGTGTGTGTGTGTGTGTGTGTGTGTGTGTGTGTGTGAGTGTGCACAGTACACCACTTTGCGCAAATGGCAATGATTTGTGTGTGTGTGTGTGTATGTGTGTGTGTGTGTGTGTGTGTGTGTGTGTGTGTGTGTGTGTGTGTGTGTGTGTGCGCACAGTACACCACTTTGCGCAAATGGCAATGATTATGCAATCCTTATTTGTGTGAGCAGACCACCCTTGTACAAGACATGAACTAGGCATCCAAAAATAGAAACTGGATGCATTCAATCAATATTAATGATAACTTCTGGGCATCATACAAACCTGGTAAGTGGGGCTACACTCTACTAATTCCTTCTAGTTAGAGGCCTTTTCTTGAATACTCTTGTGGTGACAACTGTTTCGTGTTGGACTGGGGTGCAGATAGGCTTGGTTTCATGTACAGGGTATGTTAACTTTTATCACACTATGCTGAACTTGTAGGTTATAGAAATGAAGTGCAGTTATCAGTAATTAGTGTATTCTGTATGTATCATGACAATAGGGATGAAATTATATCAGTTTTTACATGCTTTACTTTTATTAGCACAGCTAGACTCTGCTGCACATTGATGCACACAGCACAATACTGCACACTGCAGTAGAAATTTTAAATCCTGTTAATTATATCGTAAGCAGGTAGAGTAAGAGTAGAGACTTGGAACGTCTAACTGTCATAATAGTTGGGGCTGCTACAGCTATTTTACATCTGTATGTGCTCAAGGCTGAAAGTGCTTCTGGTGCTGATGTCAAAAGGCCTAGGCCAAGACAGAAAAGAGTGTTCAGTTCCAGGGTAACCTTCAAGGTGCTACAAGAGCTGGAGATTGTAAAGCACTGCAGGTTGGACAGGGACACATTACATGAACTCTGTGAGATCTGCCAGCCTCAACTCAGAGCCAGAGCTAACCGAGGGGAACCAATCCCAGTGGAAACTAAGGTATGTATAGCCCTTAGAATATTAAATACAGATATTTTTCAAAGGCCAATTGAGGACATGATGGGCATGTCTCAGGCATCAGCTTCCAGGATCCTCCACCAGTTCATGGATGCTATACTTATACATGCCAGTGAGCACATATATTTTCCCTTACTGCTGAGAAGAGGACCAGCAATATGCAACACTTCTATCATGTAGCACACTACACTGAAGTACTGGGTGCAATAGATTGCACTCATGTACACATCAAGGCACCATCTGGTGAGCAGGGTAGAATCTACATTAACCACAAAAGATACCACTATATCAAGTGCCAAGTCATGTGCAATGCCCAGGGGATTATCTTGAATGTGTGTGCTTGCAACTCTGGCAGTTATCACGACTCTCATATCTGGCACACATCACAACTGTACCAGATGTTTGCTGGTGGGGACATCCCACAGGGCCATTTACTGTGGGATGCTAGCTACACCGTGGAAATGTGAATGATGACATCTGTCAGAAATACACACATACCCACAGAAAAATGCCATAATCAGGCACATGCACAAAAAGAAACATCATAGAGCATGTGTTTGGGCTTCTGAAGTCATGGCTCTGGTGCCTAGATATATCCGGTGGAGTCTTGCAGTATACTCCATGCACATGCACACAAATATTCATAGTTTGTGCTATACTGCACAATCTGATCCTGTGGAAATAGCTGCAACAGGATCAGCAAGGGGAAGGGACACACAACCCCCCCACCAACGCATAGGTCACCAGAGCCACAGTCACAGGAGGACTCAGAGGAGGACCCTTCAGCTGCTGTCCCTGTAGGTAGACATAGGCATGCTCAGTATTCCCTTGCTTTGGCTAAGAGACAATGCACAGCACATTCACTGACCACATAGGAACCTGGGGTCTAATATCTTCCTCCTGGTCATATACATATATTAAAATTGATGCCAGGCAACTCACACAAACTTTACCTATACATGTTTTGGCTGTGTACTGCTTGCATCAGACAGAGTCAGCCATGAAATAATGCTGTGTCAACTGCTGCATTTGCAAGGTAAGGCCTGAACCTATACTGTAGTGTTGAAGACTATTATCACAGATCCTTGCATGTCTTACCTTTTTACAGTACACAAATATATAGTGGTGCTTTTGTAGAGAAATTAAGTTAATATATTACTACAATGTTACCATATGTAATTATTATGCATCAGGCATGAAACACTCACGCAGTCCAACCACAGATGAATACTGGTACATCATGCAAAAGAGAAGTTAGGAACTGAGTGTAGTCCATTGCAGTTTCTGACTTCAAAATAGACTATATCCTAACAGTAAATGTGTTTCTTTCCCCCATCCATAAAAACAGGATTGTAAGACAGAGAGATGTATATTTGTAATCACAATTATGACAATAGTTGTGTCTACTAACTGCTCTATGTCCAAATATAATTCAGAGAAGTACTTGTACAATATGCAGTGCATGGTTTGATAGTAGTGTACATATTTATGAAGGTGGTTGTGTGAGGAATGACCTCAGTTCTGGAAAGCTGCCTCTGTGGCCAAAAAGGCTAAGACAGCCATCCTGTTTGATGAAGCTTTAATGCTGTTGAGGGTTCAAATACTCATGTAAGTTGAAGTTTTTGAGGTGTTTTTGCAATAGTGTTTTTTACAGACTGTGAATGTGTCCTATAATGTTTTCATCTCTATTTTTTTAGTACATATTTGTCCAATGCATCATGTGCTGAAAACAGTTTTAATAATGCTTAAATATTTTGTGAGAAGTGCAAAACTGCAGAAAAAGGAAATAATTAGATAAGAGTTGTGTCAGGCTGGCAATACCAGACATCGGATGCATTCAATTATTGTCCATAGCAATTGGGAAACCACGGCCTGGAGTAGTGATAGAAGTGGGCTACAGTAGGATATATACATTGCATAATAGGAAGGCTGGATGTTAGCAATGTATCTCGCATTTATGCACTACTTACCAATGCACAAACAAGTAAAAGATGGAAACACACATGCGTGCTCACTTAACACAATAATCATTGCATTTTTGCTATGCCTGTCAACTGCCCAGATTTCTGAAAAATGTTCATATTTTTACATCATATTTGTAGTCTGTTCCTCATAAAATGTTCGTTTCTGTAAAGTTATTCTTTAATCATTGAGAATGAAGTCAGAAAATAATGACATACATTTGATTTGTGGGTGTCATAAGCCTTCATAAAACTCATGCTAATGCAAAACCTGATATTCCGTCAACATTCTAAGTTTATAAGGGCAATATTTAAACATTGACCCTATTTTTGCTGCTTTATTCCTACATTAATTATGGCTTTTTCCAGATTTCTTGTTCTAAGAGGTTGAGAGGTATGCTAACTATTACATAACATACATAGATCTGTGTTCCTACTGTTCTATATTTCCCAGATGCTTTGTGGGACCTAAGACTACATGGGGAAACATTGCAAACTGAGGGCACAGTGTAACTATGTGTACAGAAACTTACTAACCATCCATGTGTATCCTCATGACCAACCTCAACAAGTATTATAATAATGGAATATTCTTAATTCTATAGCACATACATCTAACCAAGGGGAATATCACATATTGTATTATCAGTTTGGTTGCAAATGGGATCACAGACCAACAACACTCAAAATGGGAGACTTCACATCAAGCCGCAGACCTGTCACCTATGTGGTAACAGTGCTGTCTCCAATCTTGTTTGCCATATACATCTCAAAAGTCCAAAGCAAAACAGAGGATGTGTGGGAAAACATATTTGTGCCACTAATGACTGCTGACAAAGCTATGGGTTTTATAATAACTGCACAAACATGCATCACCATACCCTGTGGTAATAAATGTTCCTGTGTATTAAAAAATAGCTCAGAGTACAGTATTCCCAAATTCTGTATCAATATACCTTGGAGCACATGTCGACTGTAATCTGCTTGTATTTTGGGGAGGAAGGCTTTCTACATCTTATATGTGAATAGCAAAGGCATTACATCAAAACAATTTGTTATCAATTTCCTATACTCATCCATCATCAGCCCTATTAATGAATACAATCCTCCCTTTGATATGTATTGTCCCAGATTGCTGCAGAAAGTTGACAGACCTCATATATTTCTGAGTAATAAAACATCAAAAGGTTACCAACATGTGTCTTCTGTGGGTAGAATGAAGTAGCTGTCACTGTACGCAGTATCATATATATATATATATATATATATATATATATATATATATATATATATATATATATATATATATATATATATATATATATATATTATGTATGCATTACATGGCTGCACAGATGAGATGAATATGCTGCACATCCTTAACTCATTCACTCCAAAGGAGCTCAGGAAGTTTGCACTGTAACTTCCAATGGGCGGAGCCTAAGCATTTTGACAGAATCAAATGGTGTCCTCACATTTCAAACAAATGTTCATATCTGTGGAACCATAGGGGTTATGAAAGAAGTATAAATGGCAAACCCTTCAGCACAAAATTGTTTTTATAGTGGTAGTATTCTTTAGGTTCTAGGTCTTAAAATGAATTGTATACATCACAGTAAACACAATAACTATTATGTTTGTAATATTTTATAAACAACTTACAATGTCTCAGCAACCATTCAAATTACACGCATTGAGACAGCAGCATTTTATTCATCTAGCTGAGAGGTTTCATATGAGGCTAAGGAGCTCTGTCTTTGTTACTTGGTTGTTGAGATATTTAGAAAAATGTGAAAATTATATCTATATAAATTAATATCATAAAAACAACAGTTAATATATCTTTATCTGCACTAGACAAAGGTCAAATATTAATGCAGTTGAATTTGCCATTGTGTAAGCTTTAAGATTAAATCTTTTAAAACCTCATACATAGCATGGTTTTGGAATTAGTGATGCAAATATGAACAAGCAATTGTTGACGTCTAGAGTAGGAGTTAACTGCAGATGCACCTGGAGGCGTCACTCAGATGTAATGAGTGAAGTCGTAGAGACTATATTCATCTGTTCCATAGACCTCAATGCATGCTATGACATACATAGGACATGGTGGAGAGACACATACATCTCACAAAGATTGTCAGTCCTCTGCAGTAGGCTTCCAATCCATGTCAAGCACAGCACATCCATTAACCTGTTTAAGCACAGGCTGGCTGACTTGATGAGAACATGTTATCTGCCATGGATCACTGCTGATTCTCTCCTTGACATGGGGGTCCTTTCTGTAGGAATCATGGTCATGCATTACATTTGCCATTGCATATTATATTGTGATGTATCAGCTACACTTCTAGACACCATCAGGCCAATGCCCTTGTCACAACCCTTGAACCTCAAACCTATGGTGATGTCCATAAAAAAAAAAAAAAAAAAAAACATTATACTGCATTACTATTCTGATGAGATTTGTATGCAGTACTGGCATACAATCCAGAGCTCTGAATCGGATGGGTTGACTTTGGATGTTAAGTTTGCACTAAGCAATCCTAGAAAAGAAGGTTAGATATAGTAATGGGACACATTTCATTGACTGACTTCACAAGCCTTACAAAAATATCAACTAGAAAGTAGAGGAATTATTATGCTAGCAACTGTCTAAATGGCTAAGTACAATATAACTGACAGGTACAATTATCAGTCCAACAGCATAAATGGAGATATGAAATACATATTAATGTAGGTAGTCACCCTGTGCATCAGACAAATAGTTTTAGTATTCTTGAATCCAAAAGATAGACGAGAGATGTGGCACTGTCATCATCACTTTCACAGGGTGGTTTGTGGGGGTGCAGGAGGCCTAGTCTGACACAAAAGGTTGGTGAGAGTGTGTGTGAGTCAACAAGGGAAGCAGCCAACATGGAACATGTAAATGTAGCTTGTGTGTCAGTAGGTGCCTTCAATGTGACATTGGTGTTTGAGTGACTGCATGAACACAGCCAAGCTCAGTGCTAGCGCTACATGTCTGTATGCTAGACAGCTGTGAGCCATGCATGGTAGACCAGACAGTTCATCATCTTCTCCCTCAGCCACAGAAACTGGCTCTGCCAGGAGTTGTACTGGCACCTCCACACTCAAGGTCAGATGGTGTGCTACTTCCTGAAAGTGACTGATGTCTGCTGGATGTACTCCCTTTATGGGAATACCCAGGACCATGACTCTATGGCCTGCTATGTCTGGGTGTGGACAGCACACTCTCTGATGGAGCAGTGGATGTACTGCCATTATGGCAGGTTGATAGGGCATGGGCACGTTGGCTCTAAGCTGATGTAGTTGCTGACCTATGCCCCCGAGGTCAATGCTCTCCTCCCACCAGACATCCCATTACAGAAAATGTGCATTCCATGACAGATACTATGTGCTCCTTCATAGACACATCCTGTTCATACATGTCATTGAACCAATCCAGTGCATCAACAACACGGTGGAGGCAGTCATGGATGTCAGACTGTGCTGCATCTAGAACCCTGAGCATTCTTCTGTAGTGACATTCTAAACATGCCTGTGCCTGCATTATGGCCCTAAACACAAGTTGAGTGACACATGAAGAGACACCTACACTAGGTATTGGAGGAACAGCAGTCCTTCGATGAGCACCCCTATCAATCCGTCTGTGTGGCACCTTGCCAACAGTTTGGCTACAGACAATGTCAACAGGCACTGAAGCTGTGGTAGCTACACTTCCCTGATCTATGTCCTCATCCTACAACTGTCCAATATATGCAGCCTCAGTGGACTGGGTATGCATAGCTATACTGGCTGTGTCTGGGGATCCTGAGTGGGGGTGCTGGATGTCAACTTCTGCATCAGATTCAGCCTCTGCAACCCCCAGTTGTGCCTCACTTTTGCCACCATCATCATCAGATTCTGATTAGATACCGACCTCAGGTGGCGCAGGGGACACAGAACCACTTCCATGTTCACCTGTGATAAGAGGAAGAAAAACAGGATGACACTGATACCTGTACTACTATGCTGCAATGTATCTTAAGCAATTTACACTGCTGTCACTATTACAGACATTTAAACCTATCAAACACTTACAGCAATAACTGTGAACAAAGTCATAAATAGTGGGTGTTCAAAGGCTCAAGAATAGGGACAAATGTGACATAATATGCTCTTACAAACATAGACAGTTCATAGAATAACAGGGTTTGCTTCAACATGACATTTCTGAAGGATATTCAGTATGAATGCAAGAGCTGTGCCATATTATTTAATGTATGCAATCATTAATGACTTGTCAGTAATTTTCTAGTCAATTACTATGATCTTAAATACGGGCCAGAAATATTAGCAAAAAATCTTTGACATTCAGCAAAAATCTGTGCATTGGACAGGTACGATGACAGTACTACAATACATACACCAGGCTTGAGAGGACACTTTAGCAGATATGTAGGAATATATATACAGTACAGACAAACAATTATTCCACTTACCAACTGCTGCAGCCCTTGCCTGGTGAATTCCTGATGGTCCTTGGAAAAGTAAAGGAAGACATAATGGCAACAGCACCACACATTTAGCAATACAACAGGGGTTAATATTTTTACTCATCTATATGTTCAGTCAAATACATTTTATCAGGAATGTGGCTGACAACCTTAAAATAAGCATAAAACTGCAGCTATGTTAAATACTCCCACCCAGCAGAAATACAGCTTGACACAATTATATACACTTACGACAGAATGCAGCACTATTTTAATGATGATGTCACAAAGCATACCTGGAAGCTCCACATGTGATACGAGAATGGCACCCACATCTAGAACATTTTGGCTCAAGGATTGCTGGTAGCTGTCCTGTTTGGAGATGTTTGCCAGGACTTCCTCTGTGGCAGTTAAAGGACCTGAAAACTATAGGTATCTTAATTACCCCTCCCCCCACCAAAAAGCAACCTTCCACACATTAAAACTATATACACTATTATAGAATGAATGCAACAGTATTCTATGATGATCTCACAAAGCCTATCTGGAAACTCTTCTTGAGATGCAGGAGTGGCACCCACATGAAGGACATACTGGCTGTTGGACTGGTGGGAGTTTTCCTGAGTGACAATATTTGCCAAGAATTCCTCAGTGGTGCTGAGGATTTGTTCTGCTGCTGGCACACCACCGGTGACCTGACGATCACATGCCACTTCAGTTGCATGCTTCCTGGCTGCATGAATCATATTAGTAGCTCTGTGACTCACCTGCTCACATGTGAGGCTCTGTCTGCCCACCCTGTTGATATTTTGGACAAGGTAATTCCAGAGTGCTGCATGTTCAGCCATTCTTGCCCGCCCTCTTGACAGCAGGACTTCATGGTGTTGTCTGAGTGCATCTATAATCAGGTGATTTTCGGCATCGGAGAATAGTTGCCTACGTCTAGGGGGCATATTGTTTACTGAAAGACAAAATAATGATAACACATATAAGGATCACATAAGTACAAATACATTGTTGTACAGATAATGCAGTAAAGGAAGGCTCCCAATATTCAACAGTGGATTAAACTGTAAAGATTCAACACAGTTCAGTAAATAACAAGGGTGGTTACAAAACTAAGAGAGTAACAACAGTAACATATTCTTGATTGTGCCCTAACAAATACTGAACTGTGTCACCCACCCAACAAAACAGCCCATTCTACTTTGTACCATTGCAGGACATTATCTGCACCCCCAAAAAATAAATAGGCTAAGGAACAATGTTGTTTACCAAACAACAGTGAACTATCAAAAGTACTTTCCATGGTACATGTGTACAAAGTTAGCACATAGCATTATACTTTCGGCCTATCTAAACCCTCTTTGCCTCCCACATTGCTGGAAAAGAAGACCATGTAATGAGTATGTTTCTAACAAATGCATACAAATTTACTTCACATTTATTGTTATCTACATTCCAGCATATGCATTATTTAGGTTACAAGATGCATACATACCTGGTAAAACACAATACTCCTCTGACAAAATATACTGAATCAGAAGAAATGTGTATCTGAGTTAGAACTGTCATCCACATCAGTATATCCAGCTACACATTTGTCTTTTTATAATGGAGTATATCAATTATTGATTGCTTGTGTCCTAGTCTGTGCTTCAGAGATGCTAATTACAGCATACACAGCTGAACTGCATGTTAATCAACCAATCCTGTGGAGCTAGTCAACAAGATATAAAAGCATCCATGATGTCTCCATGGTTTTTTTTTCTGTAGATTGAGAGAATACTGGAGTATAGACACAAAGTAGGCATAGAAAGAGTGTTATTAGCTGCTGCTTTTTGACTACATCTGTCTGTAATACAGGCTGAAAACACTACTGCTGCTGGCAATAATACAAACAGAAGGTGAAAAGTTTGCAGGGCACATAGACAGTGGAGGAACTGAGCAACCTCTCTCAGCATTGGCTCAGAGACAGAGACAAGTGCAGGAAACCATCCAAGTGGAAAGTAAAGTATGTGTTTAAATGCTATTCCTAGTCACTGGGACATTTCACAAACTGGTAGGGGGCATGCTTGGTGTGTTACAGGGATTACCTTCCAGGGTCTTTAAAACATCACTACATGGCATACTACAACATGGCAAATATTAACATTAGTTCTGAGTATATTCTCAGAAGAATTCTACAATTGTAACCTGTATTGCATTAACCTAAATTAATATGTGCCTTACATTGCAGTCATGTACACATAACAATAAGAAATGTGGAACAGGGTAGAGTCCACATTAACTATGTGGTGTACAACTCAAACTGCCAAGTTATGTTTAATGGCATGTGTATCATCTGCCACATGTGTGCTAGCCAACTTGCCAGTTAACATGAATCCTATATGTGCCATATTTTTATTTTATTTATTTATTTATTTTACATTTGTTAACCGGGCTAGTCTGGCTGGATACATGTCCATTTTCAGCAGAGGAGGAGAAAAACTTCCACTATCTATCAGACTAAGACAATACAATACTAATACTTTTACTAAATTTTTCAAAAATTAAAAAAAAAAAAAAAACAGAGAGAAAACAAAGTTTGCCTTCCTAATTTAAGTAGGCAAACAAAATAGGTTCAACATTATGTGGCTGAGGAGTTAAGCTCAGGCACAAAAATATAAAGTTGAGTTAAGGATATCTGTAGTCAAGCTATCTCCCAAATGTTTCAAATATATGCTATGGGGATATCTCACAGGCTCACATAGGGGTGGATACCTTTGCTATCCACCACCAAAATAACAGTCAATGCTTATTTATGTTAGCCAACCTGGCTTTACCTATTTGCCAACTGCATAACATATTTCCAGTTAATATCCTTTAACATTGTAAAGGCAATATTATAGAATTGTTTTCACATACGCTATGTACCGCAGTACTGGTCAGATAATTGCTGACTGAGCAAGGAGCACAACATGTTAGGACAGTGTTGTATATTTGAAAACAAGAATCATAATGGCCTGTGTAAGGAGTCACTGCAGTATTTTCCAAATTAAATATTTCACTGAGTGTACAACTAACATGTACTATTTTAATATAAATGTACATTCCCTGTTTAATTTGCTTGTGTGCTGAATGATTGTTACTGCTTGCTACAGAGGTGTATGTGAGAATAACAGCTTTAAGGAACCAATGCATTGCTCTGAATCTGCACTACATGTTAATCTGGATTGCAGACGTATGTAGGCATATTCCCTGCATACTAACTAATTGTATTGTATATACCATACATTGATTTTTGTTTCTAGATGTTATCATGTTTTGTCTTAAACTGTGAGACTGTATGAACCTTGCAATGAATACAAATGTAGCCACAACTTATGTAACTTCTTCTATGGCACAAGGAGTTAAATGGCACTCTTCAGTTCACATGGTCCTGGGTTCAAATACAAGTATTACATCCTTGTTTTTTTGTTATGTGACCTTGTAATAGCCAACAATGAAATGAAGTATAGACACTTATATCTTTATTCTTGTTGTGGGAACAACTGTGAGTGTAGGACTGCCGTATCTACGGTCCAGGGTTCTAATACCACAAAATCATGTTCTTTTTAATGGTGTCCCACTTCACATGCTATATTATATTAGTTGACCTAGTATTTCTTATATCATGATTATCATCCTGATGGATGAGACAGTCGTATTATGTCAGTTGTGCACTTTTATATTAATATCTGTATTATTTCACATATTGTGCTTATTTAGCTTCACTCAAACACATTGCCTGTATTTGTGCCTTGCTAAGCAGCGTGCACCATTTTCAAATGGTGCAGATTCCAACATTCTGCATTCTCAATATCTACCATAACTGTAATTGATGGGAAAAGTCATTATACATTGATGTTCATCTGTATTACACTTGGCTGGTGTTCAGGGTGAAGTTCTGAAATTTCATTCTCAAAGGTGTGGTGTACAGGAATGAAAAGTGTTTGTTGGACTCCTAGTGAATGATTATGGTCCCCAGGTGTTGCAGGAGCACTATCATGGATCAGATTACAAATCAGATACATAGAATAGTTTGGCCTAGGATTTGTCCAGTGTTACCGGTATCCCCCACACTGGTGAACAGTGTAGAAATCACTATCGGGGCCTTAGGATGAGGAAGTGGGACACCCTTGTTTGCTGGATCAAGGAATGCAGGACTGATGGCATTCCAAGGATGTGTAAGTATCACTTACAGGCACTGCTTGAATAATGAAGCAGCTGCATCTGTTTCTGATTGCTGATTTTAATATGTTTTATTTTTTCCCACAACTAATGTGGAGCGAGCAATAAATTTGCGAGCCTATGAGGGAAGATTGAGAAGAATGAGAGATGCAAGTGGTATGCGTGCTTCAAAGCAGTACTGTTATTTTAACATTGGGAGCAAATACAGCTTATTGTGCTAAACACTTGTATCACTTTGAGTATTATTTATTTATTTTGTATTTATTTTTTATTTTACATTTGTTAACCGGGGGTGTCTGACTGAGCCGAAAAGGCCCTTTTTCAGCAGAGGCCTGGGGAGAAAAGCTCCACAAAGAAAAATTACAGACACATTTAGTTATTTAGACATGATCAGTATACACACAAATTACAAGAGACATGTTTTTACAGTGGTATGCGGCACATAAACAGTTACAGTGGAGATAACAAACAAAAAAATATTAATTTTAAAGATAAAGGTAATTAATAGATTTGTGGTGTACAGCTGAAATTTGGAACATGGGTAGAATACATACATAGTACACAGGTACAGTACATACATTGTAGATTAGCCAGTGTTTGTGAATAAGATTGAAAACTATTATCAAGTGCTCTAGATTTTGTATGTATATGTTATCCGCTTTCACTAGCCTGGGGAGCAATCATGGCACTGCCAACTTTGCTTGAGATGTTGCCTGATGACGTCTTTAAAGGAGGCTTTGGATGATGCGTTTTGAATGCTAGTATGGTTAGAGTTCCATTTTTTAGCCACTGAACTACTATATAGTGCATCTCCAAAGCTATTGGAGCTGTTGGTGACTTCTAGTAGTAGTTTGATGATCTAAGAGGCCTTTTGGCTGAGTGATGTTGTACTAGGTTTTTGAGGGCAGGACATTTACTGGGGAGGTAACAGATAGAATGACAGAGGCAGAGCTGATTGTAGGTTAGGAGGTTAGGCAGTTCAAACCAGTGGAGCTGTCTCAAAACAGTACAGTGATGAGTTCTATATGAGCAATTTGCAATTCTGTTATAGCAGGCTTCCATTTTGCTTAGTTCAGTTTTGTTGAGATTAGTCAGAATGGGAGATGCATAGAGTAGGGTGGATAGAAGTTGGGAGCGAGCAATGGGTGATCTTGTGTTGTTGGTAAGAAATGGTTTGATACGGTAGAGTGACCCCAGTTTGGCATGTACTTTTTTAATAGTTAAGTTGAGATGACTATCAAATTTTAGGTGGGAGTCTATGGTTATTCCCAATAGCTTAGCCTGTGCCACTGGAGCAATTGGAGTAGCATTTGTGGAGTAGATAGTGAATTGACTGTTAGTGTTTTTGTTAGAACTGGTTATAATCATAAGCTGCATTTTCTTTGGATTGAGGATAAGTTGGGCTTTGGTAAGGTAGTTTTCAATGTCAGAGATTGCTAGTTGAGTTGTTTGCAGGAGGGTGGGAATGTTTTGTGCAGCACAGATTAAGGTAGTGTCATCTGCATACTGAATTATAGATGCATGCTGTGTGGAGGTATGGAGGTCATTTGTGAAGACTGGGAATAGTAGTGATCCTAAGATAGAACTCTGTGGGACTCCTATAGTTATGGGCAGCTGAGGAGAGAGAGAATTTTCCCATTTCACAGCTTGGTACCTGTCAGTTAAGTAGCTTTGGAACCAGGTAAGAGTGGAATTTGATAGATGATATTGGTTTAGTTTGTTTAGCAGGATTTGGTGTGAGACTGTGTCAAATGCTTTGGACATATCCAAAAAAAGAGTTGACACTTGTAGGCCTTCATTTTTGAGACGGTTTACTGTGTCTGTGAAGCAGAGGAGGGCTGTAGTGGTACTATGGGCAGGTCTGAAACCATGCTGAGTAGGTGACAGGATGTTGCTGTCTAGGAGATAGTTTAGCATCTGGGTATGGATGCATTTTTCTAGGATTTTGGCCAGGGGGGAGAGTAAAGCAATGGGTCTGTGTTATTAAGTTCAGTGGAGGTCCCGCCTTTATGTATGGGTGCAACATAGGATATTTTCCAGAGTTTGGGGACATAGTTTTCAACAACTGATCTGTTTATGAGAGTGGAGACTGGGATAGCAATAGCATCTGCTGTGAGTTTCAAGAAATAGCTGGGGAGTAGGTTGGCTGCTGTTGAGGTTTTTAGTTTGGAGAGTATGCTTTTGATTGAAGTGGTGGAAACTGTTTTGAGGGTAAAGCTTGTATTGGTGTTATTTGTGTTGGGGGGGGGATAGTGAGGAAGGAACTGTCCTGTGATACTAAGGATAGAATTGAGTTCACAAAGTGGGAGTTGAATTGTGTTATGATCCGAACTTTAGTGTCAGGGGTGGTTGGTTTGGGGGTAGCCTTTTGGGTGGATTTTAGTAGCTGGTTTACATAATTCCAAAATTTTTGTGGGTTGTGTTGGTATTTAGTTTGTAATGTTGTGTAGTAAGATTTTTTTGTCCAGCCTAATGCATTTTTTTGCACGGTTGCTCAGTTCTTGGTACTTAGTTAGGCTTTGTGTTTCTTTGTTTTTTTGATAGTAAAACCATGCAGTGTCTCTGGACTTCAGGATTTGTTTGGTTTCTTTACTGAGCCAGGGGTTTGTAGAGGTTCTAACCTTGATTTTGCGCAATGGAGTGACAGTGTCTAGGTGTTGTAGAAATGTTTTCTTGAAATATGCTACAGCCTTGTCAAGTGGGAGGGTTTTTAGGGGGGTTCAGTCACAGTTACAGAGTAAAGTGTTGAGGACCTCAGGAGAGAATTTTTTGTGTTTCTAGTGGATATATAGTTAGTGGTCTTGCATATGCTTGTTCTACTATGTATAAAGTATATTATATTGTGGTCAATTAATGTGTCTGGGAGACTGCCTGTGTGAGGGTACAATGTGGGGTTGTTAGTTAGGACCCAGTCAAGGATGGATTCCATTTTAGATTTTTTATCACATCTAGTTGGAATTTGGACTAGCTGCTGGTAGCCACTGAGATTTATTAGATTACTTGGTGGTTCTGATATACAGGTGAACCAATCTAGGTTGAAATCCCCTAGAATAAGGGTTTCTTGTGAGTATGTGGAAGAACACCAGGATAAGAAGTCTTCAAGGCTAGCAGGTGTATTACCAGGTGAAATATAGATCACAATTGTGGTGATGACCTTTTTAGGGTGAAGCTGAAGTTGTGAGATAAGTATGTCCCAATTATTGGGGGAGGGGTAGGAGTTTGGTAATTGAAGGACAGTTAAGTTGGACTTGTACAGTAAGGCAGTTCCACCCCCTTTACGAAGTGGTCTGTCTTGTCTAATGATATTGTAGCTGGTAGGGAGAACTTCTGAGTTAGCTATGTTTTTATTTAGCCAGGTTTCTGTTAAAGCAACTATGTCTGGGGAGTAGTGTTCTATTGTGGCCTGGAGTTCAGGTATTTTATTTTTAATACTTCTAATATTAATATTTAGCATTAAAAGACAGTTGGTTTTGCTGCTGTTGTGGATTTGCCCAGGGATGAAGAAAGTGGGGGTGTTATGTTCTGACATTTGTGTGGAGCAGTTTGTGTTTGACAGGATGGATTTGGGCCTGGGTTGGGGTGGATATCCCCACTTATGGTGAGCCTGGAGTTAAAATGGTTATACAGATGTTGGAATTTGGTGAGAAGTGTGAGAAAGTATTGTGTTTTTTTGGAGTAGGAATGAGAGCTTATGTGTTTAGTTCTGAATTGGTCTGTTATGTAGTTCTTGAATAACTGTGGGCAGATATTATTATAATGTGTGGTGTCTGTATACGAGAGTGCATAATGCAGTGTTGTGCTACTAAGTTTAGGGATATTGCTAGAGTGATAACTTGCGCTGTTGTAAAGAATTATGAGAAGACAGACTAGACTTAGTTGTGTGATAGTCATGGTTATAAAGTTTAAGTTGTTTGTAGGTGGGGGGGGTCTGAATAGGAATTATAGGGTTGCACTATATGTGAATGGGGAAGTAGTGTGGGTGATGTAAAAAAATGCCTAGTGGGAATGAGAGTGATTGGGAGTATTTTGTGTGGAACAAGTTGGTGTGGTATAATGTGATATGACTGGAGGAGCTGTGATTGGTGGAGGTGATGTGAGGGTGAGCTGTGGGTGTGGCTGTGATTACTATAAATGTAGAGGTAGTGGGGGCGGGAGGGAATATGGGCAGGGCAGGGTAGTGGAGAGAGTCTGAGCATTAGCAAGAGCAAACGGAGTGGGGCAGAGCCATCCAAGACAAGAGAAAAAAGTAAGTATTACTTTACAAATCTGAACACCTTTAAAACAAATTCCTGAGGTCTAATGGCTTACCAGCAAGCAGAATGTAATTGCTGAAGAGCACTTGTTTCCTGGTGGGAGACTAGAAATTTAAAGATGGCTCCATGCTCAACAGGATTCTAATATAGACTTTATATTGGGGGAGGGAGATAGCACAAGGGGTGTAAACCAGGTGGAATGCAAAGAAACCAGAGAGGCAATCAGTGGAAATCAGTGAAGGCCTCAGAGGGGGTAAGCAATAATTCAAACTACCTTTAAAGTGAAGGAGAAAAGAGACAGCAATGTTTGTTAAGGTTGGGAGTGTGTACTCACATTGACTTGCTGATTAGTAACCAGTTTATGCACAGATTAGAGTAGGGAGATACATTAGCAATGAAGGGGAATGTATAGAGACGCAAATGTATGATGTCATCTAACCCACATCAGATTATATTGTTTTGAATGCTTCTTGAAGTTTTGAGCCTAAATGTGTTAAATGTTTTATATTTTACTCTGTATAAGTATTATTGTAATTTTTGCATGCACCAGTTTTTGTCTGTATTGGAGCTTTTCTCCCCGGGACTCCATTGAAAATGGGTTCTTTTGGCCCAATGGACTATCCTGGTAAACCAACTGCAAATAAATAAATAAATAAATAAATAAATAAACAGGTGGGCCTCCAAGTGATACAAACTAAGGCAGAAAGCACTGAGAGGGCTGCTTGATGGTTAATTTAGTCACAGGGATGTGAATTAAAGGTATACTGTCTATTGGACAGTTAGGATTACTGTACAAGCGGGGGGGGGACACAAGGCTACAACAGTCAGTTTTATTAGCAAGCTGAGAACTACTAAGAAATACTGTTAGTGTAAAAGCTTCACTCTCATAAAATATCTGTACACTAGGGACACCAACAGCATGCTGCAGATTGTTATCATTATAACAGTGAACCTGTATCTGTACACTAGGGACACCAACAGCATGCTGCAGATTGTTATCATTATAACAGTGAACCTGTATCCATAAAAGTGTAAAAGAAAGAGTGCTGGCATTATGTATTCTGAATGGAAAGTACAGTATTACATTAGTCACTGCTCGTGAGTTTGAATAACTAGTAGCAGAAGGGCAGACCTCTATACCTGTGCCTCAGATGTCCCATTGTCAAGTGTAAACATTGTGCATGCAACATGCTTATGTTGAATGTGCAGCCATGAATGATTGCTGGATGCAAACTGATCTGTAGTATAGTGTGTCTCTATTAGCAACAGGGTAGTGTTTAACATAATAAAGGTATTTTTAGCATTTGTTGTTGTTATAAGCAAAATGTAACAGAATATAGTACATTATTTGTAAGAGGATTTGTATATTATCTGTGCAGTTATTAATGATCTTTTTTTCTCTCACCCCCACACCTTCTCTCTTTTTTATTATTATATTATGTATCTAATCATATTTTTGTTATAATAATTAATTTCTATTACCTATGTTTTGTTTTTATGTAAATGTTATTTTGTACATTATTTTGTATTATGTTTATTTCATTACTGGATTTTAATTTTATTTGTTATTACTACAGCATGGCAGGATAGGACAATTCCCCCTTGAATGCCTACCATCCCTCCACTGGCTACATTACTAAGTCCCAGCACTTCTTGGCTGCAGCCTGGTGGCACGCCCCCTGCAGCGCCTGCCCTACCTGCAGCCTGAGGTAGTTCTTCCCCAGATGATAGGCCTGTAGTTCCCTCTGGCAGCAGAGGCAGGGGGGTGATTTTGTTACCCGAGCTGAACTACCAGGTTTGGGGCATAGGATTGTGTGCCACACAATTGGTGCATGCCTATGCGGAGAGGAGACAATGCTCTCCATCATCATACTTAAAAACACAAGGAGACGCAGACATCAGACACATTAGCCATCGGCATAGTGAGGTGACAGTGATGACAGTCCAGTGGGTGAGGACTTGATTCTCACTGTCACCAAACATGACTTCCATAGACTCCCAATTCCCAAACCCCCACCCCAACCAAAGTGTTTGCTCCCCTCTTGTGTCTTTCACCAACCCTGTCCTTGTATTGTATGTCTTGTCTGTCTGCAAATGCTTCCTCACCTTCCCAACTTGTTTGCCCTTGACTTGTCTATGTCCCTTCCCTAACATTCTACTCTCTCCTTTAAAAAAATAAAAAGGGCACCTGTCCCTATAAAAAAACAACTCTCTATTTCGCAGATGTGTATACTTGACACACCTAATTTGATTGAATTGGATTCACAATGCAATTATGTTATTACCCCTCTCCCTCTGGAGGTGACAGTCCAAATGCAGCTAAAAATGTGTACATGTGCTCAGTTGCTACTGTTGAAGAAATGAATAGCTATGGTTCTTACCTATACCCTTCCTGCACATTCTTACCTTCCTTTTACTTTGTTTTCCCCCTGCAAAATGGAGAGCTATGTATGGGACAATATTTTTTTTTGTTTCATGATTTAATTTTGTTTCATGAAATAAAACATGAAACAAAATTAATCAAAGATTTTAAAAATGAAAAAAACAAATCAAACATTATAAAACATGTAAAATAATATTGATACAAACAGAATAATAAATAGTAAAAATGGAAAAAATATTTAACAAGAGAAGATAAAATTATACATAATAAATAAACATAACAAATAATACAAAATGATATATCAAGGTGAAATATGATTAAGTAAATAATAATAAAAATATGTAATCCAGAAATAAAAAAAAAGATAAGGGGAGGGGTGAGAGAAAAAATGGAGAGCATTAGTAACTTCACACATTATACAACAACATTTCAAAAATAACTTTATTGTATTCTGTTACAGTCTACTTTAAACAACATCTGCTAAGAATTTTCTTTATTACCTGGACTACATGTACAGTGATTGCACTTGACAGCAGGCCATTGAAGCCACAGGTCTGGAGGCCTGCGCTTCAAATACTGTAATGATGATTGCATAACAGTACTGTATTACGTATTGATGAAAAGCTAACACAGTAATGTAATCAGATGATTTTTATATTTGGGGAATACGGTATTAGAACCCACAAGCAGTGTTTACTGTAGTTTCATAGGTTAGTACTACGCTAACTGTCCTTGTGAGCCATTATAAGCCTAGCCAATTATCCCTTGTGAGACTCAAACCCTGCACCTTGTGTTTGAAGGAAAACACCTTAACCATTAGGCCACCCTCCCATCCCCTAATACTGAACTTTTCCATTGGAATAAAACTTAATGCAAACACTCTTTCACTTTACACTTTATAGACTCATAGTCACTGTTATCTGAAAATGTGCAACTGTTGATTTGTGTTTCAGATGAAACTCTTCACCTTTTAGAGCAGGATATCTTGACAAATCATAAAATATTGGGTGTACAAGGACCCATAATTAGGAACATATTGCAAATATTGCTATTACACACATGGAAAGTTGCATAGGATTTGTGTTAACATAACATTTTGATTCTCATTAGAGTACAGTACAAAGACAAAATGATCGATTTTAACAATTGGCTAAAATGCTGGTGTCATTCAAAGGGGATCCAGTGTCTGTCAGCCTGGGATGACATGCTCGACAAGCCACGTTGCTTCGCTAGGGATGGCTTGCACCTGTCAACACTGGGCTTTTGGATATTGGCAAAGGCTCTTGCCACCCCCATAGTGCCTTTTTTAGGCAAGGCTCAAAAGTCAAACCCACTCCCATAGACAGCACAAGGAACAAGAAACTAAGGGTAATGCTGCTAAACGCCAGAAGTCATAACCTCAAGATGCACGCACTCGAAGCTCTCCTCAGTATGGAGAACATCGATATCTGTGCAGTGACAGAAACCTGGTTCAAGGCTCCAGAGAGCACCCCAGCACTACCAGACTATACCTCGTATCATGCTTTTCGGCCCCAAAACCCGGACCGAACCACAAAAGGAGGGGAAGTTTCCATATTTATCAAGGATATCCGCACCTCCAGGTTAGTGGCATTGCACGAAGTATCAGAGACCATCCATGTGCAACTAACAGTGGGCAAGGCTGCTTTTCAGTTTATAACATCCTACAGACCACACTCTCAAAGTCAGGAATCCCATTCGGCTTTCCTGAAAACATTGGAGAACATGAAGATCTCTCCAAACACCATTATATTGGGTGACTTCAACTACCCAAACATTGACTGGGAGCACTACTCAAGCCCCAGCACCTTAGCCCAAAGATTCCTGGAAATTATAAACTCAAATGCTATGGAACAACTAGTCACCACTCCCACAAGAGGGGACAACATACTAGACCTGATCATTACCAACATGGGGACTCTATGCTCCACACCAGAAGTATATCCCTCATTGGTAAGATCAGACCATAAATTAATTTCACTGGATGTCCACATCCCGACCCCACCCCCAGCCCAGAAAACCACAGTGAAAAACTTCTCAAAAGCGAACTTCTCACTTCTCAAAACCAAAGTGGAATCCTTCAAGGCCCCAGGGCCAGTGGAAACTACAGCCCAAACTGCAGAATCCTATATAAATGCATTCTACGGACATCTCCAGGAATGCATGGATCATGCTATCCCAAACAAAACCAAGACCCAATCATCCAAAGGCAGGCGTCCAGTCTGATGGACCCCTGCCATAAATAAACTGTACAACAGAAGGAGGAAGCTACTACATGATAGAGCAAAATCCCTAATAGGGAAGGCATCTCTGATCAGTACTAGCAAAAATTACGATTCCTCATAAAATCCTCCAAGGCCAGCTTCGAGAGAAAAATTGCACAGGACACCAAAGACAATCATAAGGCTTTTTTCAGTTATATTAGAAACCTGGGATGCAACTCCCAGACTTGTTCTGAGTTGATTCTAAATGACAAAAAATACACTGAACCCACAGACATCGCCAATATCCTGGCAGACAGGTTCAGTGCAAACTTCTCCACCCCCCCCCAAAAGAGCAAGTATCTATCCCGGCAGAGGGCTGCCTCCCAAACATCTCAGATGCTCAGGTGAAGGCTGCCCTCTCCAAAGCAAAAAACACTGCTTCCATGGGACCAGATGGCGTCCCAGGTTGCGTCCTACATGAACTACAAGAGGAACTAATCCCTCAAATAAAACAGCTATACAATCTCAGCCTCACTACAGGATATGTGCTCACAGAATGGTGTACAGCAACAGTGGTCCCACTCCACAAAGGTGGAGCCTCTACGGACCCTGGAAACTATCATCCCATAAGCCTGACTAGCTTAGTCTGCAAGGCTATGGAGAGGATCATCATGGAGTTCATAAACAAAGACATTGGGGACCTAAAGACACTAGATCCTACCCAGTTCGGCTTTGTCAAGGGCAGATCCTGCCTTTTGAACCTAGTTGACTTCTTTGAAACAGTCACCAAAGCCATAGATGAAGGGAAAGTAGTCCACACAGCCTATCTGGACCTTGCAAAGGCATTTGACACAATACCCCACTCGGGCATCATAGATAAGCTATCCAGCTTAAATATAAACCCCTATGTCACAAGATGGGTCGCAAACTGGCTCAAAGACAGAACCCACAGAGTGAGAGTTGCTGGAGCCATGTCAGACTCGAAACCGGTCATAAGTGGCATCCCACAGGGTTCTGTCCTGGGACCACTCTTGTTCGGTATATACTTTTCCGAGGTACAGGCAAACGTGGGAGGACTATGGCTCACCAAGTTTGCAGACGACTGCAAACTGTGGGTTATAATCAACTCTCCAGCTGATACAAACATCCTTCAAAAGGTCTCACAGAGATAGATAACTGGTGCCAGCGCCATGGTTTAAAGCTAAATGCCAAAAAATGTATAGTCATACCCTTTGGCAAAAACAATGTGCCCACAAATTACCACATAGGCGGAAACCCATTAAGTACAGAGAAAGTTATTAGGGACTTGGGGACCCAAGTTGATAGCAATCTCTCCTTTGAAAACCACATTGCCAAAGTGGTTAGAAAGACCTTCTACATAGCCCACCTCATCATGAAGGGTTTCACATCTAGATCAAGAGAGGTAATCGTGCCCCTTTATTCATCCCTCATCAGGCCCATTTTGCCCCTTTTGGGATGTACATTACCCGACACCTGCAGCAATTAGAAAGACCCCAAAAGTATCTCACCAAGAGGATCAAGGATCTCAAACAGATGCCATATGCTGCTCGGTTAAAAAAACTCCAGCTCTACTCAGTTGCATACTGCCTACTTTGAGGCGATCTATGCCTGACATACAAAGCTATGTCAAATCCAGAATTAATGGACATACTCCACCTCAGTAAATCTAAATCCCTTAGAGCCACACGCTCGAGGGACTTGAACCTCAGCACAGAAATAAATAGAACTTGCTGGAGGGACAGGTTCATAACCCAGAGGCTCCCTTTGCTCTGGAATAGAATTCCAGTTCATGTGAGGCAGAGCACCTCACTGAATCTCTTCAAGAAGAATCTCGATAGGTGGATGGGGGATCGTAGGTTTGTCCCAGGGATTACTCCTGTGTCACTATTAGACAGAGGCACAGTAAACTAAACCTTAAAAAGGGCACAGTATACTCAAATCAAGGGGTGGCGTAAGCCATACAGAATCGGGCTAGGCTTATAATTGCCCCAGGGCAGATAGCCTAGTATGAACCTATGAACCTATGTACCTATTATGTATTGGCTTCAATATAAAGTACTTGCCAGACAACCATGAATCCTACAATGGGCAAAGCAAAGCAGTGATTTTTAAATCTGTGTTTCCAGCAGAAAAAAGTAGTCTTTAAAGCTATACCACAGTGTAATGCATGCATACTTGCTTTTACTGTTCAGATATGCATTTCCAAATTTCCTGAAAATGTATGATATAGCAACTAGTCCATCTAGAACTGTTAAGCTTGCAATAACAATGCCTTATATAATTATTCTTGCTTACACATGCCTCTTTCATCCTCGACATTTGAGGCCCTCTCTTCTGTAGTTCTGGGAAAAGAAAAAGCATTATGAATACTAGTGTTTACCATAGTCAGTTTGAGTATTCTCAGGTAATACATGTAAATCATACTTACACATCACCGTGGTGTTCTCCGCCTGGTAGTCCCTGATCCACTGATCAAGGGTGACCTTCTTTCTCCTACGGTAGCATAGTGCTGACAACATTGTTCACTGGCGATGGGGATACCAGTTGCACTGGTAAGACCCCTTGCCAAACTATCCCAAGCTTTTGATTTGTATTGGGAGCCAGTATAGTCTTCTTGCAATAGGCATGGGCCATGATCCCTAACCAGGGGCCCAGTAAAAACCATTGACTTCTGGACATCCCAGCACTGTGCTATAAACTGCACACCCTTTCTGATGCCAGACATTGCTGCACAAGTTAGAACTCAATATATAAAGTGCAATTCCATGTAATTCTCCTTTAAATACCATGTTTTCCCACCAGTTGTCTTTACTGAGAGTGCACACTGTCTGGATTTTCATACATTTGAAAAAAGGTGCGCACCACTTACTATTGCTCAAATCTATATTTACGCAATGTTAAGTGGTGTGCACCTTCTTCACATATATCAGCAAAAACAATCAATGAATACAATTCCAAGGTTATTATTTTACAGTACCACCTTTTTTGGATAAGCCGCAATGTCACACCATGATAAGAAAAGTTTGCATACCCTGGAGTAGAACCCACGACCATCTGCACCACTTAACCCATGTTGCCATAGGGGTAGTGACATGATCAATCTATTTGAGTATTCATTGTTAACTTCATGGTATGAGCATAGAGTGGCACTACTTATCAGGTTTGAGTGATCCACAGCGTTGTTCAGTAATATTTATTGAAAGCATCTGGTTTCTATTTTTGGATGTCTGGGTTATGTCTGATACATGGGTGGTCCCACTATACAAACATGGTAAGCATCCCCAAGTGCAGCTGTGCATTGCACAAACATGGGGAAAAAGTAAAAAAAAATAATTAAAAAAATGGAAAAAGGAGGAAAGCCAGAATATACAGATATAACTACTTCTGACAAGTTTAACAGGGTTTTGGTTATATTTTTGTAGTGTTCCTCATAAAATTTGTAGTTTTTAGATAATCATTCAGGATGGATGTAAATAAATATGACAGACATTTTCATTTAGGACTTCATACTCTTCAGAAGATGCATGATGGGGGTGGATCGTTGGTGCTGTCATGTACATGGATTCATTATCTGTATTGTTCTATGAGATTTTGCAGCCGACACAACTGGGACCTGCCATGAAACCTCACTTAGGTGCAATGTGTATCATGAATATGCATTACATGCTGCCGAAAGCACTTTGTGGTTGTATAAATGGACACAGAACCTACACAGAGTTTATTAAATCCTGGGGTCTATTCTTCTTAATTTTCTATGGTTCCCTAATAAACCAAAAATATCCTTTGACTGGCATATAAAAAGTTGGCAGGAAGGTGGTATAGATTTCCCAAATACTGAATTATATGCCATATCTACAATTCTTAATATAATACTATATTTAAACTCTTTATATCAATCCCATTGGAAATCTATTCATGAAAAAGTATTTACTCATGATAGATATGTTGAGGACTCTCATTCATAATTTAGATATAATACATTTTATTGGGTTTTGAGAGACTTATGTATGAATAATAGGAAAGTCTTCATTTCTTCTCCTTTTACAGACTAAATTATTCTTACTTTTAAAAGATTCAAGAATTCTAAATATATAGTTAAATAATTATGATTTTGTTATTCCCCATACCTAATACTACTGGACATTTGGAGACATTTAATTTAAGTAAAATGCCAGATCTTAAAGATACTGATTTATTTATTTATTTTTTGCATCAATTCTTAAATGGCAAAGTACATACTACGGATTAGCTTCTTGCAAGACATTGTCTGGAGAAAAATAATCAGTTAAATATAAACATTTATAAAAAATAGTGATAAAATTAAAGTCTCTATGCCTTCACAAACAAACCATATTCCAAAGATTCCAAAGTTTTTCTTTAAAATCAATTAGTAATTTAAGTTAAAATATTGGGTTAAAACGTAGACCCAGTGGCGAGGGGTCTAGGAACACGTATAGAGAGTAACCTGAACCTTGAACACTAGGTTGCTATGGTAGTGTGGAAATCCTTCTGTGTGGCTCAACTTATAAGCAAAGGCATGGCATCAAGATCATAGAACGTCTTAAAGCCACTGTACTTGGCCCTCATCGAGTACAGTGCTACCTTCTGCACACACCTAGCCAGGCACTTGCACCAAATGGGGCAGCCCCGGAGGTTTCTCACTAAAAAATGCAAATTGTAAGGCACATGTCTTATGCAGACCAACTAAAGGCACTATTCCTTTACTCCAACTCATACTGTTTACTGAGAAGTGACTTATGCCTGACCTACAAGGCATTCTTTGATCCACCCTGGTGAAAATGTTACATATTCTTTGAAGAATTATATAAGGGTTACATGTTCCATGGAACTGAATCTTATTTGTGACATTAACAGAACTCGCTGGAGAGACCAATGCATATCCCAAAGGCTACCTCGTCTATGGAATAAACTTCCCATCTTCATAAAACAAAGCCCACCACTCTCTCTCTTTAAAATGAATTTGGATAAATGGATGGGGAAACATAAATTCATTCCTAAGGTACTGTCCATTTCCCTTATGGACAGAGGCAGTCTGTAAAATGATTCAGGGATCCAACACCCAAAGACCCACTACCCTGATACTACCCCATCCCATGTCTGGGAAATTATGATATAATATTGTCATATCCTATGTATAACTGGCTAGATTTGTAAGGGATTCTGTGCCGTTGGCCTTGTAATTAACTATGAACCTAGGAACCTAAAAGTGTATACTTGCAACTTGTCCCAATTTAGCAATAAGTATCTTCTTATCAGTTAACAGATGACCAGCCACACATTTTTTAAAAACAAGTTAATAAAAATACTTCACTTGGAAAAGAATGAGCTAAGCAACGCAAGTATCAGTTAAATATACAGAGAGATATGGAACTGCACACGGAAACAGATGATTATCCTTCTGAATAAATAGACAGTGAGAAAGAAAAACAAATCTGCCTTCAGCAATTCTTTTTCCTGGGTAGTTTTGAAAACTACTATAAGTTACAATAGTGCATTTCTAGAATGCAGGCGGAGATAACTGAAAAAACAAAACTCACAAGTCTGTACACTTTCTGTCTTCTTTACTGTTTAGTTTAAATCTTTCATACAGACTGCAGACACAACATTTACATACTAAGAGCGCTGTTTTTTTTTTCTGGTCTGGCTAGTTATTTTATTAAAGGATCTTCTAGTTGCACTTTTACAAGTTGTTAGCTTTCTGGGCTAGGAAAAGTCATAATCTTGTGAACAGGATAGAAAGTTGGATTCCACTTTGAAAAAAATGCTATAATTTCCAGCAGAAAGAACTTACAGTTTTCAGTTGCAAACTTTTTATTTCACAGCAAAAGGTCACAAGTATGCAGATCTCTTCATGCCACACAAAAACACACACATTGCAGTTGTACATCACATAGAAATAAGTCATAAGTTTTCCCTTATTTCCTATCACTGAAAAATACACATCAGATTTTAAAAATGTTGACTGATTCTCATGTACCCCTTGTATTCTGACTCAAAGAAGAATGGAATGATTATTTTCAAACATCACAGTGTATACAGACATATGGAAAGTGCATCTACGTGTGTGAAGCAGAAAATCTATGGGGATATGTGCATGTATGTATATGAGGGTCTATATTAGAACACCGAGCTTTCAAAATTTCAGGTGTTCTAATATCGAACCCTATGAATCGAAAATTTAAAACATCGAACATACAGAACAGCAAATTTTTTCCTAGGGAAAAAATTTGCTGTTTCAAAACACATACACACAACACAAACACACCAAACAAACAGCAATCCACACACATACACCTAAACTCTTACACCTAACCCTATACTAAAGTATACATACACCACTAACTATCCACTTACCTTAACCCAAACCCTAACCCTAAGGTCCGTCACTATTACACAGTCACCTCACCTGCACCCTAACCCTAACTCAGCTACTCTGCCCTAACCCTCATGTCCACACAATCGCACACTTACCTGACCCGTGCCCTAACCCTAACTCACCTAACCCACCCTAACCCTCACGTCCACACAATCACACACTTACCTGAACCCGACCCGTATGTTTCCACCACAGCACTGAAAATACCAAAGCAACAGAAATGGACAACTGAATTCTTTCCCCAGGAAAAAAATTGGTTTTCTGTTTTTTCGATACTTTCAGCATTCGCTGAAAATGGGTCGATATTAGAACACTCGAAATTTTGAACATTTGGTGTTCTAATATAGACCCTGTTTATGTATGTGATTGTGCACATATGTATTGCAAGATTGTGTATTTATATGTATTTGATGTGTGTGAGTGTTCTTTCTGCACATTTGCATTGTAAGAACTGTTTGTGCATAGTGGGATATTTGTGACTGTCTGTGTGTACCATGTCTTTTAAGAAGCATAATTCAAGACACCTGAGGGAGGCCAAAAGGCACTCTGTTGTGATGATTCTGAGCATGTGTGTATGTGGTGCATGCAGCATGTGCTTTTGCATGTTAGTGCCTTTGTGTGTCTGTCTGTGTGTATTCTTTATCTTTCAAGAAGCAAAGGTCTGATGTCAACATATTCAGTTAGTAATGGTGTACAGTAAATGGCAATATTTATTTAACATTTGTTGACCTGGGAAATCCAACTAGGACAGAGCTTATTTTCAAGGGAAGCCCACAGAGAAACACTCCAGATGCATGTCTTTGGAATGAGTAAGAAAAACACAAATGCAGGGAGGACATGTAGACTCTGCTCAGAAAGCACCCTGGACGAGAATCAAACTGGAGAAACTCTTGCTGTGAGGTGACAATGTTAACTGTTGCACCACTGCCCTGCCACAAGTATATGCAAATATATGCAAGAGTGGGAGTATACTGATATGTGTGTGTGCATGTGTGTTTGTGGATGGGTACTGTTGGTGGAGAAAATAAACTATGCACACTTTTCTGATGGTGTAAAGCAGCATGTATGCTCTAAGCCAAACTCCAGGTGACTCACTGGGAAAGAGTTTGCACATGCCAATTCCACCATTTCCAACATCTCCAGGTATATATTCTGTGCCAGGTATAATACAGTGACAAATAAAGCTATCACAAGTGCCTTTGTTTGCTTTTACACCATTATCAGTGCATGTTTGTATGTTAAAGAGCTGCACTTTGATATTAAGTATATATATATATATATATATATATATATATATATATATATATATATATATATATATATATATTTATTCTAGAACTTGAACGTACAATTGGAAGCTCAGTTTTTGAATTAGGGGCATGCTGTTTGTCTCTGTAGTTAGGATGCTGTACACCATGCACAACACTGGCAATACACTATTAATTTCTAGTCAAGCACAAAAACAAATGGATATATGTTTTACCTTATGAGTTTGACAGATAAGAACTAGAGCTCCAGATGTCTCCCTTGCATCCTTCAGGTCATCAACATTTGCATTAAATACTCTTGTTCTATTGTATTCTGGGGTAATAAAATGTTACAGACAGACATCATTTGTCTCCATCATGCAATCTTGTATCATAGACAATGTATCCAGTGCAATTCAATGATATTAGATGTACTCTAAGGAATATTATGTTAGATTTTATCTAGTGTACTGTACCATCAGACTTACCTTATAGAAAAAGAAATGGGAGGCTGTATAACTATATGTGGTGTACTAAATCCCTGCTTAGTTCCAGAGGGGGAGATAACAAGGGAATTATTTGCAGGGGGTCACACTCTATGCCACTGAAGGCTGGGGAATGTCAGACAAGCTAGTTTTCAACAACAAAAAAAATTCTCACGGCCTATAACAACTACTCAGTGAAGCTCATAATGCTGGAAAATATCCTGCCTGTTTTTGTGATCTTAGTTAAAAATAGCAGATGTTGTCTCTTGATGAAATGTGTCTCCATATGGCACTGTTTTATCACTGCAGGGTAAATCGGATGTTATATGAGTTTTCTGCAGAGATCTTTGCAGTAGTTTAAAAACACTTTCCAGGAAATATAATCAAAGATGCCGCTTGAAATCTTCGTATACTGCTTCATTCAACCCTCTGATTTTGAGATGTACTGGCACTTTCTGAAGCTGTTTGATCAGCCAGATTTTGCAGATGTAGGGTGTCGGCCATTTTAAAGTTTGGTGACATAGGTTCAGACAGAGGAGTGAGGTCCAGGAGGCCTCTTGGAGAGGAAAAGTGCAGCAAATGGCTTGCAATCTAACATGAGAAAAGATATGAATGTCCATAGATACAACAATAACCCCAGGAGATGCATAGGTGAACTGCATATTGTTAATGCACTGGAAATGTCTGATTCCCCATCCCTGGTGCAAGAGAAGAAGCATGCTGGGGCATGAAGGTCTACAGTGATTGCATTTGGTGGTAAAACTTATAGGTGAGCTTAGCTTACAGAAATACTCCTAATACTGTTTTTGTGATGGCAGCCATTCCTGTCGCACTGAATCTTGTCCCTTATTGAAGTGAAGGGAATATAGATATGGGATGACAGCCACATGTCAATTGGCTGGTGTAACACGGGAAGCAAAATATAGTATTCAAAAGTTAAAGAAAATGGTGTTGCATGCTAGTAGCTCCTGCTGTATCATGTAGGTGTCAAAGACAAGCCATACATTGTACATACTGAGTCAGAATCAGTACTAGCATTTCTCATCTCTGTTTAATAGCTGCTAGAGCTTAACCCCACACATTACAGCTCAGCCACAGAACTATAGGCTACATTAATGATGATCCCACCTCAGGAGTGTACATTATGCAAATGATAATCTAGTAAAGAATGCCAACCATACAAATGATGATGGCTCATCAACATTATAGACTACAAAAATAATGCCTGCATTTCAGGGATATAGACTAATAAAATGATTGTTATGCTGAAGGACTGCAGATTATACAAACAGCAGTTCAACTAAGGGCTGCAGATTTCACAATTGATTGATTAGACTAAGGACTACAAATTATACAAATGCTGTCACACACCTGTGGTAACATTGACTGAAAACTTAACATCTGAGTCTCATAGATTTGTAATAAATAGTTGACCAATATCAACCAGCAGGCCAGATCTTCTGCAGACAGGAGGCAGCATCCAACTCTTAGCAACCAAGTGTAACTGTGACCAGCAGGGCTTTAGATGCTTCGCTGCCCATCTCATACAGAAATCACGATGGCCTAATGTTGTTTCTTATACAATGAATAACCTGCAGGTTGCCTGAACCCTGGTCTTAGTGCTAGTGATATTAGATCTCCACTGCTGTTTACTTACGACTGAAACACCCAAGTACCCCCCACTAGCAAGACAAGAAACAGACTTATACTGTGCCCCAACTCAGATGCAGCTGTTAATACAGACTTACACTGATAAGCATGCATTGTACTGCCACTGTACAAATAATACCTTCACAAACCTGTTGTATTAGGTTTTTCAGTTGATAATATTTTGCTGAGTATTTTTAATATTTCGGGAAATAACTTGTTGCAATATGTATTGTGGCTATAAAAACTCCTTATCTCTAGTCACCACCAAAAACAATGAATAAATTATTTTTTTTCTAAATTTCTCTACAGCACATGATTAATAGTTGTCAGTAATGGACTATATTAGTTTACTGCTATACCAGATCATCTATAAAATATTTTCAGTCCAAAATACATTCACAAAGAAAATGTACTTAATTTAAACAAAATATTATTGTACTGAAGTGGTGGTGACACATAAAAAGGACAACTGTCATAAAGAAGGAAACGTGTATAGTGAGAATAACAGAGACCTGGCATAGAGACAGGAGGGGAATGAAGCATATCAACCCTAGGATGCAAGGACAACAGAAATGACAGGATAGGGATATATGGATACAAGTGGTGAATGATGCAAACTGTGGAAGGCATAGAAAGTGAAGCCCTGGATGAAGGGAAGGCAACACTGAGGGATGGAAAACTTATTCAGGAGAGAGACAAGTTAAAATGATCAGATTCACAGGAATGGTGGAATAACTGGGTAAAGAGTGCTGCTAGACAGACACTGTATCTCTACTACCAGGCAAAGTAAAGGAACAGAAATTAAACTGGTCGGCAGTGTAAGGGGCTTCTGGAAGGAGAAGAAGGAAATGGTCATTATAGGAATGTCAGTCTGTCCACTTAAGATGAGAGTAAGACCACAGGGAGGGAGGGAAGGAAGGAAGGAAGGAAGGGAGGAAGGAAAGAAGGAAGGAAGGAAGGAAGGAAGGAAGGGAGGGAGGAAGGAAGGAAGGAAGGAAGGAAGGAAGGAAGGGAGGGAGGAAGGAAGGAAGGAAGGAAGGAAGGAAGGAAGGAAGGGAGGAAGGAAGGAAGGGAGGAAGGAAGGAAGGAAGGAAGGAAGGAAGGAAGGAAGGAAGGAAGGAAGGAAGGAAGGAAGGAGGAAGGAAGGAAGGGAGGAAAGAAGGAAGGAAGGAAGGAAGGGAGGAAGGAAGGAAGGAAGGAAGGAAGGAAGGAAGGAAGGGAGGAAGGAAGGAAGGGAGGAAGGAAGGACGGAAGGAAGGAAGGAAGGAAGGAAGGAAGGATGGAAGGAAGGAAGGAAGGGAGGAAGGAAGGAAGGAAGGGAGGAAGGAAGGAAGGACGGAAGGAAGGAAGGAAGGAAGGAAGGAAGGAAGGAAGGGAGGAAGGAAGGAAGGGAGGAAGGAAGGAAGGATGGAAGGAAGGAAGGAAACTTACTGGGTCCTTTAACCAGGAAAGATTTGTTCAGGTATTACAGGAATCATTTTGAAATTACAAAATCCTGATTGTGATTCTGTACAAGATGAACAAGAAAAGGAAGTGGAAATTAAATCATCCTTGGCAGAGAAGGAGCATGGAGTGTCACAGTCCATTGTGAAAGGAAAAGCATGGGAAGAAAGAGTAAAATCCAGAGTGGGACTACAGAGGGAGGGGGTGGGTACCTGGGAAATATGGCGGAAGATAGGGGAAGAATAGAGTTCACCTGATATTGGGAAGTACTTTATCCTTCCCGCTTTGATAACCAGTGCTATATATTGGCACCTCTGGGTACATACATTCAGACGTCAGCTTATATTTATCAGGTTTATCTGTTCATTCATAAAGCTGACCTGCTTCTGGGCTTTTTGTGATAGCTTTTATGTACATAGCAAGCTATAAGACAACAGACAAAGAAGAATTTTTACAATTTACTGATTTCTTTTTTTTGCCTGAATTCTTTTTCTTTTAGAAGAACAAGGCTTTAGGTACCAGAATCCCAGTTCAGGCAAGAATCTCAAAGAAAAAGTAAAAAATATTTTGTCTGTGCTGCTTCATTTGTTTTTTGTGGAGACTTCGATTGGATTCTTGTGATCCAGAAGTGTGTTTTTTCTTGATTGCATATGTTTTATCAATTGCTGTATTATGGAACATTTGTGAATTGTGCAGCTAAGAGAATCTTCTACTAGTCAACCTGCCTGGTTAACAAATAATTAAAGTAATGATAGTTGTTAATGTGTCCATTTGTTTCTGAGGTTCTTCAAATCCCACCCCAGATAATCCTGGGGTATCAGTATTTCATAGAAAAACAAAGACAATTACCAGCTTTCCATTCAGGGTATGGGCCACATTCTCTATCAGTCTCCCTTCTGAGTCAGAAGAAAATCATATGGTTGGATCAGTCAAAGTATCTACACACCTTATAGACAAAATAGTCACACTTAGGATATTCCTCCCACCTCATTTATTTAAGAGCTTATAATACTATATGTATTAAATCTTTACAGGTAACTTAGTTTGATTCTTATCTCTTAACATAATTGTTAATATGATATTGCTTAACTGGAACTCCTCACACATTCACAGCTAATACCTTACTGAGATGGCAGCTAAACGAATCTCAAAGTGACCCATGACTATTCATGGCTAGGAGGGTAAATAATTACATTGCTCTGTATATCTGTCAGCTGGCCAAGACACACAGACACACAGACACACGCACACACGCACACGCACACACACACACACACACACACACACACACACACACACACACACACACACACACACACACACATGCATCTACTGTATACACATGAGAGTGAGAGGAGAAAAGAGAGCTAGGACAAAAAAGGGAGAACTACTACAGAGACCAACAGATTTCAACACATTGTGCTGTTGCCAGACACTAAAATAATATATTTAGCTTTGTTGTTACAAAATATCAATGGTAAACAGTCTATAATTGTACCTCACAGAAGCAACAGCCAAGAATTAAATATTTTGCAAGCACTATCTTGAGCTTCTGTTGATTAAGAACATGACAGCAAAGTATACCCTGCTTATTTTCAAGTGAATTTAAACACCAGGTGAACAAGCATTTGCAGGAAAACTGCAAAGTTTTCATCAGATATCAGCATTTATCAGTGCTTAAGAAAAGCCTCTCCTTAAATACAAAGCTGTTGTGAGTAGACCTTGGCAATTGTTACACCATGCCCATTTACACACACACACACACACACACACACACACACACACACACACACACACACACATATAGGCAAATGAAGGCTATGGACAGTACTGAAAATGAAGTGCTAGATAACAATAGCCTCAAACCTCTGCACTAACTGCCAGAATAACATTGCTTTAAAATCAACCAGATTGAAAATAAATCAACCTGGACACAATATTGTTTATATTATAGGTTCACCAGTGAATCATGAAAAATATTTGGCAATAAAAAGATCTTTTTCATTTTTGGAAGCAGCAAGAAATACGTCTGACCTTGTTTTTACCTCTGGAAGCAAACAATTCTGATGTTATTTATTCTCATCTAGTTTACAAGATGTTATGCTTGGTACTGATTCTGCCATCTTTGTATTCATTTCCTGTAAAAAAGCAAAATTATCTTTATCTACAGAATTAACTAGTGTTAACTGAATGTCAAAATAATTCATTCTGCATGTATGCTCAATTAATTTCCATTTGTCTGCTGGATCTCAGGGCCAGTCTGTAAAATGGGGTTATATTTATTTAAGTTTTGATACTATAGTCTGCTGTAGCAAAAATCATGGTGGTGGTTACAAACAGTAATTTACAGATCTCATGAGCACTCTACCTTATATCATTGCCCTGAAACATTTTACAGAGACAATCTGACTTTCCATTCCTGCTGGATCTTTCCTATACTCTTTAACTTACTGTTTTGTAGACATAAGAGTGAATTGATGCAATAAGTTCGTTTCGCTGAAAATAGCCACCTTCTTTTGAGTTTTCTAAGTTCACTCTTTCCATCTCCAGACCATGCCACTATATTTCCGAACACTTCCTTCTGAGAATCACTGCTCAGCTTTGTTTTACTCATTCATGTGCACTACATTGTACAACTCTGATATGTAACGTAATTGCTATGGAATACATTGTACAACTCTGATATGTAACGTAATTGCTATGGAATACATTGTACAACTCTGATATGTAACGTAATTGCTATGGAATACATTGTACAACTCTGATATGTAACATGATTGCTATGGAATACATTGTACAACTCTGATATGTAATGTAATTGCTATGAATACATTGTACAACTCTGATATGTAACATGATTGCTATGGAATACATTGTACAACTCTGATATGTAACGTAATTGCTATGGAATACATTGTACAACTCTGATATGTAACGTAATTGCTATGGAATACATTGTACAACTCTGATATGTAACATGATTGCTATGGAATACATTGTACAACTCTGATATGTAACGTAATTGCTATGGAATACATTGTACAACTCTGATATGTAACATGATTGCTATGGAATACATTGTACAACTCTGATATGTAATACAATTTTTGTGGCATGGATTGCACAATTGTGATATACAAGATGTTGAGCAGCACTGTGCAACACTGATTTACAAGATAGTCAATGGCATGCATTGCCTAATGGTGTCAGTATACAGATGGAGGCCAAGCAGCTTACCTGCAGATCAGGCTGTGTCATTTGCATAGGCATACAACACATAAAGGGTGTGTGTGTGTGTGTGTGTGTGTGTGTGTGTGTGTGTGTGTGTGTGTGTGTGTGTGTGTGTGTGTGTGTGTGTGTGTGTGTGTGTGTGTGTGAAGATGCCCTGCACTATCTCATTCATTGTCTTTAGTACCTGCCCAGTCTTGCAATTAACAGGACAAGGAGTATATATTCAACACATTGGTGAGTATATTTCTGAGTTGCAGGAGGATGGGGTTAGTAGACTGTCTAGGATAAAAGTGTCTTGGAACTGCTCTCTGCTACTCTAAGAAAGTTGGATCCCAGGGAGAAGAGACAGGTGTTAATAAGTTGGGCATTTTCCTTGATGGTATTGAGGTGAGATGTGATGAGTATATGTTAAGTATGTGAGGCAAATGGTCTCAATGTGAGAGGGAAGGACTATAGTAAGCATACCATGTAGTGTGCATGGGGTCTTTTTCTTGCATGATTGGTGTTTTTTGGGAGTCTGTTCCACTGGACAGTCTTTATTTTTTCCCCTTTTCTTTTTTCTTTCTTTGTTTTTGTAGTGCAATTCTATATTGATTACCACATTTTCATTTTTCTTACTGAGCAATCTGCATGCGCAGTGCAATAGTGGTTATATCTTTATGTGGTACTAATAAACTAGTCTCATATCAAATAATCAGTGCTTATATTTAACCTTCAATAACTTGCCACTGTTAAGCATTTAGCACCAGTTATCACAGTCGGCCAGTTCTATTTATTCTTATCTCAAATAAGTACAACATTGACCCTAAAAAAAAAACAGTTAAACACACAAGTTAACTATTTAAATGTAATTTGAGATTAGGAATTAATTTGGAGATCATATTTTTTATTTTCACTTTATTAAAACAATGAGTGAGAAGGTCAATGAAAAACCAATCCATAAAAACAAAATGAAAATTCCAGCAAAGCTAGAACTTCCAATAAGTGACCTCCGAAATCTCTTGTGTCAGAAGCACATGGGATATATGCAAATGATCCTTATGAACATCAGGTGTTTCAGCTAATTGGCAATTCTGAATGCCCATGACTTGTTTCATCATTTTAATGGACAATTTCTGGCCAATAAAGCCAAACCCCACTAGCTGTGGATATGCATATTTCGGCCTTGTTATGACCTCATTGGCACAGCACAAGCAGAATGTTTGACTAAGCATTAGAAACACAGGGCTGTTATACCCAGCTGATGTCCATTATCATTAGAGTCACTGCAGAAATATCCCAAACAACAAACTAAAACAATGAGTGAGAAGGTCACTGAAAAAACAATCAGTAAAAACAAAACGAAAACTCCAGCAAGGCTAGAACTTCCAATAAGTGACCTCCCAAACCTCAGCTAGTGGGGTTTGACTTTATTGGCCTGAAATTGTCCATTAAAATGATGAAATAAGTCATGGGCATTCAGAACTGCCAATTAGCTGAAACACCTGATGTTCATAAGGATCATTTGCATATATCCCATTTTCACTTTATTACAAATCTTAACAATTGGACTACTGACTTCACACCTTGTACTGCAGTCTACTTTATCAAATAGATATAGATCTTAGTTTTTTGTTCCATGTCACTGTCCTCTTCAAGCTCAGTTTTGATTACAGAATCTCACTGAGCCCATTTTTTACTAAGGAGTTCTGTTTCTGAGCTCTAATAGTTCATAATTCCATATTTTAATCTCTGTGATCAATTTTTAATCTAGTTTACTAATGGGCTTATCATTGGTTTTCCATTTTCTAGTTTTAATTTTCTTAGCTGGTATTAAAACTAAAAATAATGCTTTCACCACTATGATATGTTATTTTGTACTAACTCTACAAAACCATCTTTGCACAGAGATTAAATTATCTTGCAAATATAAGACTTAGTATATTATTCAAGTCTTTTTTGTAAAAAAGCAGCTCCACATGTTCCCATAATTTATGCTCTCAAAAAAATTTTGTGAATCATTACATTTCCAAGAAATGCCTGTTTCAGTCAGAACATTTTTTTCAAGTCTCATAGGATTATAGAAAAGTTTATGCAAACATGTCCACATACAACTTTTAAATTCCCTCAGTTTTGTTGTATATCTAGTATTAAGACATATTTTCTCCACTGATCATTTGCAATACATTTATTTAATCACTCACGCCATGCTAATTTTATCTTTAAACACTTGTCCATTGTAGGGAAATATGCCGTTTTCCCTACTGTAGTGTGATACTGGAATTGGCATATATAGTTGGTGGGTGTAGCCCCCCCCTCCTATTTGGGTTTCAGATGGTACAGTGTGTATTTTGTAGTTTTGGGCAAGTGTTTACTTACCCTGGGAAAAAGTCTGTGTTTCAGGATTTTAAGTTTTGTTATTTCTGTCTCGCGAAAATAACATTCGTGATTGTCATCTTTTGATATAGATAATGTGGCCTTACAGTCTGTCTCCAATTCTGGAAGTCCCAAACTACCTGATTTCTTTTTCAGAATTAGCTTTTTTCCATTGTGCCTTCTTTTTTGTTATTCCAAAGAAACTTTCTAATTTCCTTTCCATATTCTTCCATATCCAACCTCTTGGGTTAAAACATATAAGTCTGTCCTAACAAAAGAACCAGCAGGACAAAAAATATCTTAATTGATTGTATATTATTGCTGATATCCATAAATAAATATTATCATAGTCTTATAATACTTATAATTTTTTAAAGTAATTTCTTCCTAGATTTCTTTAGCTGCTTGCTCAACATCTTGTTTAAACAAAATTCTCAAGTATTTCTTCTTGTTGTGACTCCACATAAAGGGGTAGCTCTGTATCAAGTCATGTGTTATGGCATAATTCTTTACTGATAACTTTCTTTTTGCTTTGTTTACTTTATATTACACTGTACTATTAAAATATTTCAGTTTCTGAAACATAACTGTTACATCATGTTTTAGATTGGTAATAAATAATATGTCATTCACAGAAAGGGCTATTTTTTCATTAGCATCTTTCCATTTCTATCAAGGTATATTACATTGACCTTTGTTGCTAGGTAATGGCTCTAAATACAAAGCAAATAGTAATGGTGAAAGTGAACAACACTGCATAGTTCTTGTAAGGCTAAATGCTTTACATAACTTAACACCACACTTCACCATAGCTTGATATTAAATGTTAATACAGTCCATGTTTGTAGGAGTCCAAATGCCTCAAAAGATCTATTTATAAACATTCAACTCAGTCAAATGTTTTTTTTTTGGCATCCAAACCAATTAACATTTATATATTAGTATTCAGTGCTTCCTTTTGAATAATAAGGATTCTGTTAATATTCTCAAATGTTTGCCTACATTTTATAAAACCACATTGATTTAGAGCTATTATTTTTGGCAGTATTTTGCCAAAATCATCAGAAATACTTTGGAGCCATGATTCAGAAAAAATGGACCTGTATGACCCTGGATCAAGTAAATTTGGGTATATGACTTCGAATGCCTCTTCATTGACCCTAAAACCACGAACTGTCAAAATATCAAACCTCAACATAAGTGATTTCTTTCCCTTGGAAAGAAATCGCTTGCCCTACAAACTTTAACAAATAACCACAAACACTACAAAGTGGGGGGCTGTGCCCTCCACACCCCCCTTAACTAAATGTACCAACTCCAAGATCACACTACAGTGGGGAGAACAGCACACTGATGAGGATGGCCAAGCAATTTCTTTCCCAAGGAAAGAAATTGCTTATGTGGACGTTCAATGTTTTCAAATTTCGTGGTTTCAAGTTCAATGAAGAGTCGTTAAGAAATAATAGGAACCCATACATTTTAACCCTCCTTTGGTATAACTACCACTACTGCTTCTTACCATGTCAAGAGCACATCTTCGTCCAGAAAAAAGTACTAACTGGGATTTCATTGCCTCATATTCCTTCTTTTTGTACATTTCTGTTGGAATTCAGTCATTAGACAGGGTTTCCCTTTAATATGTTTTATAATTCCTTCTTGAATTTCACTTTATTTTATTTTTCATGCTAATAACTCTCTTTATACTTCTTTTAACTGACACATTTGAAAATATCACAAATATGTTACCATTTTCTTTGTGTTCTTCTCAATCTCTACAACTTGTCTATATAATATACCATAATAATTTACCATTACATTCATACATTTCCTGGGCTTACTTCTACCCTAGCATGCTTATCATTCCTGATTTTAGTTATCATCC